>NW_023270718.1:7711294-7746183 GCF_011800145.1 Mirounga leonina
CCCCGCATCGGGCTCCCTGCTTCTCCCTCTCCCACTCCCCCTGCTTGCGTTCCCCCTCTCGCTGTGTCTCTCTGTCAAATAAATAAAAAAAATCTTAAAACAAAAAATCTTTAATTCAATGGTTTCCCCCGTGACTCTGTCACAGAGCGAACATTTCTGACGGATACAAGACATCAAGTCGAAGTGACAACCGCTCGCGTCCTACTGGAAGCAGGTCGGAGGGAAGGGAACGAGGGCTCCGGAATACAGGAAAGTATCCTAAAGAGCTACGCTTTTTAAAAAAAACCAGATTTGACTTTATTTCGGGAAGAGGGAGGGCGCGTGCGTGCGCCCTGAGCGGGGCAAGGGGTGAGAAGGGCAGCAGCAGGGGCGCGGCGAGCGGGGCTCGGCCTCAGCGCCCCGAGATCGCGCCCGGAGCCGCCAGGACTGCGGCGCCCGACGGGCTGAGCCGCCCAGGCGCCCCTCGGGACCCCCTGAGGAAGGCCCTCAGAAACGGGTGAAAAGCCCGAGACCGCGACCTCCGCACTGAAGGCAGCGGCCTTCCAACTTCGGCGCGCTCGGAATCTCGGGCGGGACCGACGGCGAGGCCTCGGACGCGGGACGCGAGGCCTACCTGAGCATCAGCCATTTCTTCTCCTCGGCCCTCGGTCTGCGGGCTCCTTCCTCGGAGGCGGCCTCGAGCGGGAAGCACAGCCGCCGCGGGAGAATCCGCCCTCAGAGCGGCCGACAGGGCCTCCGCCCCCGCGACCCGGTCGCCCGCAGGCGGGGCCGCGAAACGCGCCCCAGGCCCGACCTCCCAGGCCTTTGTGTCAGGGCCGTGCGCAGACGACGAGCTCGCGGTCGCACCCGGGCCCCGCGTCGCCCCGTCGCCCCGTCTCCGCTGCCGTCAGGGCAGGCGGCGGGCTGCGTGCGGCCCGCGCTCGCCGAGAACCGCAAGCCGCGCGGCGAGCCCACGCGCCCGCCAAGTGAGGGGCCCGCGCGGGCCGCGCGCCACAGGAAGCCGGATCGCGCCGGCCGGGCCCAAGATGGCGGGCGCCATGACCGGAAGCGCGCGACCAAATAAGGAAGAAAAGGCGCGGAAGCGCTGCTCCCGAGAAAGGCCCAGCCCGAGTCGCCCGCGGCCCGGCCCCCGGCCGACGACCGCCGGTCGCGCGGAGCGGCGCGGTCTCCGTCGGGGTCTCCGTCGGGGCCTCCGGCTCGCACAGGCCGAGCGCGGACGTGGCTCCGGCAGGCTTCCCGGTCTGTGTCGCGCTTCTGCTGTGCTCTGCGCGTCCCTGAATTCTTTCTTGGGACAAGAGGACGACACTTGGGCTGGATATTTGGGACGCGCCGCATCGAGGCCCCGCGTCGCCCCGGTGCGCCCGGCAACACCTTCAGGGGGCCTCCCCTCGCACAGGCGCCCGCAAATTCAGCTACAGCCTAGAGCCCTGTGCTGCCCGGGCCGGACCCTCCCGGCCTCGTGTCGCACAGACCCTGTGTCCCCTCCTTGAGCCACAGCCTGCTCGCCACGCTCATGAAATAACCTGAACCCTGGCCGCGCTCGGAATCACCCGGAGCGGGGCGCCTGGGCGGCCCAGACGGTTGAGCGTCTGCCTTGGGCTCAGGTCATGATCCCGGGGTCCTGGGATCAAGCCCCACATCGGGCTCCCTGCTCAGTGGGAAGCCTGCTTCTCCCTCTCCCACTCCCCCTGCTTGTGTTCCCTCTCTCGCTGAGTCTGTCTCTGTCAAATGAATAAATTTTTAAAAAATCTTAAAAATAAATAAATAAGGGGCGCCTGGGTGGCTCAGTCGTTAAGCGGCTGCCTTCGGCTCAGGTCATGGTCCCAGGGTCCTGGGATCGAGTCCCGCATCGGCCCCCTGCTCAGTGGGAAGCCTGCTTCTCCCTCTCCCACTCCCCCTGCTTGTGTTCCCTCTCTCGCTGAGTCTGTCTCTGTCAAATGAATAAATTTTTAAAAAATCTTAAAAATAAATAAATAAGGGGCGCCTGGGTGGCTCAGTCGTTAAGCGTCTGCCTTAGGCTCAGGTCATGGTCCCAGGGTCCTGGGATCGAGCCCCACATCGGGCTCCCTGCTTCTCCCTCTCCCACTCCCCCTGCTTGTGTTCCCTCTCTTGCTGAGTCTGTCTCTGTCAAATGAATAAATTTTTTAAAAATCTTAAAAATAAATAAATAAGGGGCGCCTGGGTGGCTCAGTCTAAGCGTCTGCCTTGGGCTCAGGTCATGATCCCGGGGTCCTGGGATCGAGTCCCGCATCGGCCCCCTGCTCAGTAGGGAGCCTGCTTCTCCCTCTGCCTCTCTCTGTCTCTCATGAATAAATAAATAAAATCTTAAAAAAAAAAGAATCACCCGGAGCCCTGAATGAACACAACACGGGTGTTTTCGCCCAAAGCAATGGACAAAATCCGAGGGGGAGGCCACCACATAGGATCCTTTTTGAGACTCCACACGTGATCCTATGGGGAAGCATTTGGGGAGGTGACCAGGCACCTTAATCTGCTGGATATTTAAAATAACCAGTCGAGGGGCGCCTGGGTGGCTCAGTTGGTTGAGCGACTGCCTTCGGCTCGGGTCGTGATCCCGGAGTCCCCGGATCGAGTCCCAAATCTGGCTCCGGCTCAGCGGGGAGCCTGCTTCTCCCTCTGACCCTATCCCCTCTCATGCTGTTTCTCTCTCTCTGTCAAATAAATAAAAATAAACAAAAATCTTTAAAAAATAAAAATAAATTAAAAAATAACCAGTCTAGGGGCGCCTGCGTGGCTCAGTCCTTAAGCCTCTGCCTTCAGCTCAGGTCGTGATCCAGGGGTCCTGGGATCGAGCCCCGCATCGGGCTCCCTGCTTCTCCCTCTCCCACTCCCCCTGCTTGTGTTCCCTCTCTTGCTGAGTCTGTCTCTGTCAAATGAATAAATTTTTAAAAAATCTTAAAAATAAATAAATAAGGGGCGCCTGGGTGGCTCAGTCGTTGAGCGTCTGCCTTCGGCTCGGGTCATGATCCCGGGGTCCTGGGATCGAGCCCCGCATCGGGCTCCCTGCTCAGTGGGAAGCCTGCTTCTCCCTCTCCCACTCCCCCGGCTTGTGTTCCCTCTCTCGCTGTGTCTCTCTCTCTGTCAAATAAATAAATAAATAAAAATCTTAAAAATAAATAAATAATATAATATAACCAGTCTAAAATAATCCTTATGCCAAAAAAGACATATTTGGGGGTTACAAAATGCTCCCCTTCATGTGGAAGCAAAAGCAGGAGAAAAAGTTAAATATCCTTACTTCCTACAGCCCATTGACAAGTCCTTAAAACAGGTAGAGTGAAGCTCAACGGCCTCTATGTTAATACTTTGCTAAGGGCAAAAGCCAATCTTAGCTTAACATTATCCCAAACACCCACCCTCACCCCAGGATCCTGTAAGTCTACTTTAATATATAAAAATTCTTTTGGAAACTTCCGTTTTCTCTACCCCCCCAGGATATATGTTGGCAATCATCCTCCAAACATATGGCCCACTGATACACATCTGAAGGGCCTCATGACTAAGGGTCTTATTAGATGGAAATAAATGCCCTTTATCTAACCCCTCAAGGTCCTGGAAATCTTGCTTCCAAAATTCCTTAGAGACTTACTTATCCCTAACCTCCTCCCTATTTGAAAGTATATAATCTGCCTCTCCTCATGACCCCGGTGTAGCTCTTTCAGCCCAAGGATCCTGTCCCATTAATAAAAATGGTGAGTAATAAAACCACCTTTTTGCACCAAAGATGACTCAAGAATTCTTTTTTGGGGCGCCTGGGTGGCTCAGTTGATTAAGCGACTGCCTTCAGCTCAGGTCATGATCCTGGAGTCCCGGAATCGAGTCCCGCATCGGGCCCCCTGCTCAGCAGGGGGTCTGCTTCTCCCTCTGACCCTCCTCCCTCTCATGCTCTCTGTCTCTCATTCTCTCTCTCTCAAATAAATAAATAAAATCTTTAAAAAAAAAAAAAAAGAATTCTTTTTTGGCCGTGGGCTCTGAACCCCAACATATTTTCTTTCTTTCTTTTTTTTAAGATTTTATTTATTTATTTGAGAGAGAGAGAAAGAGAGCACATGAGGGAGGGGAGGGTCAGAAGGAGAAGCAGACTCCCTGCCGAGCAGGGAGCTGGATGCGGGACTCGATCCCGGGACTCCAGGATCATGACCTGAGCTGAAGGCAGTCGCTTAACCAACTGAGCCACCCAGGCACCCCCAACATATTTTCTACATCATCCTTTAGTAGGTAAATGTTTATTTTCATGAGTAACTGCCAGTTTTCCAAAGTGAATACACTTTTTACACTCCTATCAGCAATATATGAGAATTCTAATTGCTCAACATTTCCACTGAAATTTGATGTTATCCTTTTTTGCTCTCTGTTAGCCATTCTAGATAATAGTAAGTGCTTTCTCACTGTAAAATATGAAGTGGTCTTGCTGTTGTCCTACTGATTGGGATGAATGTGTAGGAGAGGAAAACTCTTTTCTTCCTTCTAGATTCTTTGGCTGGTCTAATAATTAAACTGACATAAAACAGATTATTCAAAGGAGAAAAACAAATTTAATTTCTTCATTATAAGAACCCCAAAGATATTAGACTCAAAGACAAGCAAATGATGCTCAAATGCCATTCTGACCTAAGGAGAAGGGGATAGAATTTAGAATTTCAAAAAGGGGGAAGTATATTCACAGGAAAAAGGAAAGAGCAAATGCTGGCAAATGTTTTCCACAACAGGCAGGTGAATCTTTCTCATAAAAAAAAATATCTCTAGTATTAGCTCTCTTCCAGATTGAGGTCCCCTATCTAATTTCTTTTGTCAGTTAAATGAGAGGCAAAATAACATAACCTGAGTCTGCTGGGTTCTAATTGCCTTCAACTCAAAACAGTCCACATGCAAAGTGATTTATTTTTGACATCACATATTCTCTCCCAAATGAAAAAAGAAAAAGTGGCTCAGCTGGTTAAGCATTTGAGTCTTGATCACAGTGTTGTGAGTTCAAACCCTGCATTGGCCTCCATGCTGGGCATGGAGCCTACTTAAAGAAAAGAAAAAGGTAATGTGTGTATGTATGTGTGTGTGTGTTGTATGTATATACCTATTTCAGCCTCAGAAGTGAAGGAAATATTTCCATTTGCAACAGGATGTACTCAGAGGACATCTTGCCAAGTTAAATAAGCCACGCACAGGAATAAACCAGTTCTGTACATAATCACATATAATCCACATATATGTGGAATCAATAAAAAGTTAAAATCATAGGGGTGCCTGGGTGGCTCAGATGGTTAAGCGTCTGCCTTCGGCTCAGGTCATGATCCCAGGGTCCTGGGATTGAGCCCCGCATCGGGCTCCCTACTCCCTGGGAGCCTGCTTCTCCCTCTGCTTCTCTCTCTCTGTCTCTGTCTCTCATGAATAAATAAATAAAATCTTTAAAAAAAAAAAAAGTTAAAATCATAAATGTGAAGATTAGCATGTTTGTTGTCAGGGGCTGAAGGTGAGGGAAACAGTTGAGATGCTAGTCAAATGGTAAAAAGATGCACTTGGGCAAGATAAATAATTACTGAAGGTCTGTCAGCTAGCCCTCTTGCTCAACCGCAGGCCCCAGCAGTTAAAACCAGAAATAGACAAGAAGACCACTTAACTCATGCTGTGAAACCCCTCGTTTGTACTTTTTATCACACTTTTTTTAGGCCTTGAAGATGTTTTAAAATGACCAGAACATTCCAGTTGCCAGGCCAGAGAATCCTGATAGCAACAGAATGCCTGCAAGAACTCATCCCCATCTCTGCTCCTTCTCAGCTCATGACTGTGCACTGAACACGTACCAACCCCCATACAGGATCGCGTGCTCCCTGCCTGCTCTCTTGCATGTGCCCCCTGAACCTCTCCCTATAAAACACTAGGTGTCCATTCTATTGGTAGAGAGATCAGTTATTAAGGCTTGAATCTACCTTCTCTCCCCAAAATAAATTTCTCCCTTTCGCTTTTCCAATCCCTTGTCTCTTGAGTTCTTGGCTTCTCTTGTGATGAGTTTATAGGAGTTTTTTCAGCAACAGTGTGGGCAAACCCAGCCAGGAGCTATCCTTTCATTTTGTCCAGCCCCCTAGGGATTCATTCCCTTGGACAGCGCACTTGGCCAAGGCAGCGTACCAGAGCTTGTCTGTTCATTTCCTGAGTTAGGAGTGATGCTAAATAGGTCAGTTACAGGCCTAATACACATCACTCTGGCTATAATTAATAGTAGTGTATTGTATACTTAAGATTTGCTAGGAGAGAGCATCTTAAAAGTGTTCTCACCGCACATGCAAATCTTAGCTATGTGAGGTGAGGTATATGTTCATTAGCCTGATTGTGGTAGTCATTTCACAATGTATATTTGTATTTACTTTTTAACACTTGAGCAACTGGGCGCCTGGGTGGCTCAGTTGGTTGAGTGTCTGCCTTCAGCTCAGGTCTTGATCCCAGAGCCCTGGGTTCGAGTCCCACGTCCCTCCTGGGTTCCCTGCTCAGTGGGGAGTCTGCTTCTCCCTCTCCCCTCGCTCCTCCCCCCTGCTCATGCTCTCTCTCTCTGTCAAATAAATAAAATCTTAAAAGAAAAAAAAACTTCAGCAACTACAGGATGTTCAGAGGTAGGAAACAGGGTGCTAAATGGGTTGGCTCTTAAAGCACAGAATCTAGGGGCACCTGGGTGGCTCAGTCAGTTAAGCGACTGCCTTCGGCTCAGGTCATGATCCTGGAGTCCCGGGATCGAGTCCTGCATCCAGCTCCCTGCTCAGCGGGGAGTCTGCTTCTCCCTCTGACCCTCCTCCCTCTCGTGCTCTCTGTTTCTCACTCTCTCTCGCAAATAAATAAATAAAATCTTTAAAAAAAAAAAAAAAGCATAGAATCTAATAAGACAGAATTTGGGAACCAAAACATACAGTTCTTTCCTCCCATATATCAGCTTTGGGGTTTCAGCAAAACCTGAGCACCTGCCATTGAGATGTTGTAACCAAACTCAGGTGAGTTCGCTCCTTGGTGAATTCTAGGTAGAGTACGAGCTACACCCGGTGGAGTTGTCACACAAAGGAAAACTTGGGCGCCTGGGTGGCTCAGTAGGTTAAGCGACTGCCTTAGGCTCAGGTCATGATCCTGGAGTCCTGGGATCGAGTCCCGCATCGGGCTCCCTGCTCGGCAGGGAGTCTGCTTCTCCCTCTGGCCCTCCCCCCTCTCATGTGCTCTCTCTCATTCTCTCTGTCTCAAATAAATAAATAAAATCTTTAAAAAAAAAAAAAGGAAAACTCATTTGCAGCGAATAAAAAGTTATTTTGGAATAACTTCCAAAGCCTTGACTCCCTGAGCAGGGGTGAGTGGGTTCCTTTTCTTTAGGGTTAGAATGAATATTCAGATTGAGGAGTTCTGTCATCACTGGGAGAGGCAGGTATCAGGTTGCACAAGTAACTGTCAGTCTAGGGGAAGGGTTGAGGAGCGAGCTCTTAGAAGCCTGTGCAAACTGAATGGAGCTTTGGGCTCCTTATCTCAGGACAGGAATGCAGGGCCTTGCTTACTCTTTGAAAACAGCGCTGGAAATTTGTGCTACTGATGTCTGATATGGTTAGGCCAGACTGTTAGTTTTCTCATTCCCTTTGTTCCCTTGAAGTCCTGAACTACTGAGGTCTTTGCACTGCTCTGTAATTCTGACACATTTTAGGAAGTTCTGCAGGAAGTGTGCTAGGACAAGCAGAGCCCGTAAGGCATAGATCACAGAAAATAGCTGGGGACTTAAAAGGACTCCTTTCTTTTGCTGAGGACCCCTAACTCTCTCTGCTTACAATGTGGGAGGAGCGACAAACCAAAACTCTCATCTCCTCTAATCTGTTCAGTGGAGGGGAGAGATGAGGGTGGGGCCAGGCCTGGACAAAGCCTCAGAGGAGCAGGGATCTGGGTGGGGCTGTGGAGGGAGAGCTCTCGAGGCTTCTGATCTCCCTGCCTACGGGGCATTGCCAGTTCTGTCTTCCGAAGTTTGGGTAAGGGACAAGGGCAGGCTGCTCTAAAATGGGCCACTTTGGCATATTGTTTTGAATTGAGTTATTTATGAAACAGCCAATGCAGAAAGAACACTCTGGGCCACCTGGGTGGCTCAGTCGGTTAAGCGTCTGACTTTGGCTCAGGTCTTGATATCAGGGTCCTGGGATTGATCCCGTGGGGCTCTCTGCTCCGCGGGGAGTCTGCTTCTCCCTCTCCCTCTGCCCCTCCCCCCTGCTTGTGCTCGCTCCCTGTCTCTGTCAAATAAATAAATAAAATCTTTAAGAAAAAAAAGAATTAAAATGACTGAGACTGGTTACAGGAGAAAAAAACTTCAATCACATACACATGAAAGACCAATAATGAAATTGAGACCCAAAGAACTGATCAGGACAGACAGTTTTTATACTTTTTTTTTTTTTTTTAAGATTTTATCCATTTATTTGACAGAGAAAGAGAGACAGCGAGAGAGGGAACACAAGCAGGGGGAGTGGGCGAGGGAGAAGCAGGCTTCCCACCGAGCAGGGAGCCCGACGCGGGGCTCGATCCCAGGACCCTGGGATCATGACCTGAGCCGAAGGCAGACGCTTAACGGCTGAGCCGCCCAGGCGCCCCAGTTTTTATACTTTTTTAAAAAAAAACAAGTCTGTGAGGAATTGGCAGGATAAAGAAAACTTGTGTTTGGGCCTCAATTAGTAAGGAATTCTTAAGAGAATTTGGGCTGGAGTAGTAAATTAGTGAAAAGTAACAAGGTTTGTTCATGTAGACTTCTCAGCTCTAAATTTTCTACCTCTAGTGATAAGAATGTCTCTGTCTCTTGGTACAGGGAGGGCACTTCTCACATGGAAGATTGATTTCTTGCTTTCTGGAGACTGATGGGGGTCAGAGTGTTCTTTAGTTTAAGCAGACGCTTAACTGAGCCATCTAGGAGCCCCTAGACATATATTTTTGCTTTGAGTGGCCATAGGACAACGTTCTGGTCACTGAGATAGAAAAAGTAGTGTTCAGACCGGGAACCTGAAGGACTCCATAAAAATCTGCTTTTTGCTCCTTTTCCCGCTTCTCTTTTTGCCAGGACCTACACCCCCACTTTACACATGTCCCATAGGACAAATAAGGTATGTCCTCCTTGTATGGGACAAGGAACTAATGATTTCTTTTTTTTTTTTTAAAGATTTTATTTATTTATTTGACAGAGAAAGACACAGCGAGAGAGGGAACACAAACGGGGAGTGGGAGAGGGAGAAGCAGACTCCCTGCCGAGCAGGGAGCCCGATGCGGGACTCGATCCAGGGTCTCCAGGATCATGACCTGAGCCGAAGGCAGTCGCTTAACCAACTGAGCCACCCAGGCGCCCCGGAACTAATGATTTCTTAGCTAATGATTTTTTCAATAGATAACACCTATGGAGTGGCCAGGTGAGAATGACCAGAGGAAGTCATCATGCACGTATTTGAGAGCACCGAAGCTAGACATCTGGACACCAATCACTGACTTATGGGGGGTACCTGGGCCTTTATCCTTGTCCTAACCAGTTCCTGGATGCCAGAGAAGACATATATACCAGACCACAATCCTCAATAAAATCCCCAGGCCCCAAGCAAAGATGAGACTCTCTCTCCTTTCCTTTCTGAGTCTCCCAGACAGTGTGTACCTGCACCGTCTCTCTATTCCTTCAGTAAACTCTGCTCTCACCTCCCACTGGCTCACATTTCATTTCTATCCTGTGTGTGGCCAGAGAGAGACCCTCTTGGCTGGTCCTGCGGGACCCCCTCTGGGTCCTTGGACCGAGCCTACCTGCATCCTCTTGGCGACCAGGAAGGGACATTCAGAGGAACAGCAATTATACCCCCAAACTGAGTCTGTGTAGCGTTTTGACTTTCGGGCCCTGCGAAGTTCCTCGTCTGGGAAACAGAGCTGCTTTACCAGCAATGTGATTTCTATCTGTGCTTTTCTGTGTAATTGGTCTGTTCTCCAGGGAAGGAGGAAAACTGGAAGAACGGGCCTGGGAACCTGTTCTTACTTCCCACTCTCTTTCTTTGTGCGCTGAATTACTTCAATTTGCTCTGCCTCCCTGTAGCGTAGGCTTCCTCTGGGAATCCCCAGGCAGAAGAGTCAGCCCTGGAAGCCGGCACCCAGGCTCACTCATCTGTTTCCCAGACTAGAACTTGGACAACTCCTGGAGCTTGCTCCCCACTTCCTTGGTGCTACTTTAACGGGCTCTGGGGCTTCACTCTCACTATAATAACTGCAAACTTTCTTTATCCCGACTTCTGGACAATTTCAAGGCTGTTAGTTGGGAGGAGACTCGCTCAGCTCCAGAGAAAAGGGACACTTGCTCCTTCCCACCAAAAAGGCGTTCTTAGGCGACTAAGAACCGAGGGAAAGCGTCTGAAGTTATTCCTTGCTGCCTGTGGTCTCCTAGGGAAATGCCCCCATGATGATTGATTTCTGGATCACCAGCGGATGCACACATAAGGTTAGATCATTCAGCGCTCCAAGTTCCCACAGCAGTTCTAGATAGCTGCTGGAAGAATCTGACAGACTTAAAGAGGGGGAAGATCAGCCCATTGGTGGCTCTCTGGGAAGTTCTCCCCACCTGATCCATCACCCATCTCCCTGAAATAGAGTCTGGGCTCCAAACTCTCTCTCTTTCTTTGTTTTCTGTTCACTGCCAGGCGGATATCTCCTCATCGGCAATTCTGAGATACTGGAATTGTGTTGAGGACTGGTGGCCAATCACTGTTGTTAAGGACAGAAGCTCTAGAATAGAGACCGGTCCTGCTGCCCCCAGTTGTATCTGATTTTCAGCTTATGGGGCAGGACACATGCAATCCTGACCACACATAAAATTTTTTCCAAAGATTCTTTCAACAGAAACCTACAACTTTCTTTTTCACATTCAGATTTTGTCCTAAATTTTTTCCTCTTTAAAGGACCAGTCTTATTTTGGGACAAAACTATTTTCTTTTCCTTCAATGAATATGTATGTTTATACCTTATAATTTTTCTTAGCAAAAACTCAGCTCTTAACTTTCCTTGCCTACAGAGTTATTTCCCTTATTATTTCCAATAGTCTTAATTACATTCATTAGAATTCTCAACGCTTAGAAATGTTAATTTCTGGTGTAAACTAAGTAGGAAGCAATTGTGAAATGTCTGTTAAACCAGAATTCTTTAGATTGCCAATTTATGGATATAATTCAAAATTTCTAGAAACGTACATTTTCATAGTACAACTTTTTTTAAAAGATTTTATTTATTTATTTGACAGAAACACAGCGAGAAAGGGAACACCCAAGGGTAGTGGAAGAGGAAGAAGCAGGCTTCCTGCGGAGCAGAGAGCCCGAAGCGGGGCTTGATGCCAGGACCCCGGGATCATGACCTGAGCCAAAGGCAGACGCTTAATGACTGAGCTACCGAGGCACCCCGATAATTTTTTAACAAAGCAAAAAATATGTTTATTAACAGACCCAATTTTATCTTTAGTTTCTTTATGATAAAAGTAGATAAACCATGGTCAGTACTTAATGTTTTAATATTTTATCTTATTCTGAAATGATCTGGACTATCCATGCACTAAACTTTACTCATCATTTAACTTAGCAGAACTTTAAAATTTTAGGTTACCAAAGATTTAGAAAGCTATTAGAAGTTTACCTACAAACGTTTTTATTTTACTTACATCTATTTAATTTTTTTAAAGTAAGCTTTGCGCCCAACATGGGCCTTGAACTCTCAACCCCAAGATCAAGAGTTGCATGTTCCACTGACTGAGCCAAACAGGTGCCCCACATCTATTTAATTTACTTGGTGTTAAAATTATGCTTAGACCACCCACTAAAACTCTGAGGCATTAGGCATAGTCTAACATTATTCTAACTTTTTTTGGATAAATTTTGCACCAGAAATACCATGAACTTATTTAACTTTCAGTAAACACAAGTAGAATAAAAAACTTATATTTAATGCTGATAGCTCTAAAGACATGTCTAATTTATTTATGTATTTTTTTAAAGATTTATTTATTTGAGAGAGAGAGAGCACTCACATGCACACAGGGGCATGGGTGGGGGGAGCGGCAGGGGGAGAGGAAGAGGAAGAGGAGCAGACTCCTCCCCCTCCCCAACCAGCGTGGAGCCCGAAGTAGGGCTCCATCTCACGACCCTGAGATCATAACCTGAGCCTAAATCAAGAGTCAGATTTTTAACAGACTGAGCCACCCAGGCACCCCAAGACATGTCTATTTTAGTTAAACCAACAACCTTGAATTAGCTTTAATACAGAATATTTTCCCAGATCACATGAACTTGAAAAACGTTTGGGTTAGTTCCTATCTTTCTGACTTTTAGAATGTCCAATCCTTGCAAGAACTTGCCTTCAAACCAACTAACTAGAGTTCCTTTACATATTAATTTTAGCAATACCACTCAGAGATAGAGAAACTATCTTACATTTACAGCATATATGGAAACACAGACGAGATGTAAACAAAATCTCAATTTTGTTTTCCTATTTGTGGAGAGGACGTTATAGGCCCAATTTTTAAATACTTCTCTGTATTCATTCATTCATTCATTCATTCATTCATTCATTCATTTTTATGAAAAACTTCTCCCTAAAGCTCTCATGTCAAAGATTGGCTCTTAGGTCCTAGAGAAGATGGGGGTAGAAAATTTGTAACAAGGGCAGAGAGAGAGTATCTAATTTCTCCAAGGTAGATATTTGGAGCATATCTGCCTGTTATCAGAGATGCTAAAGTCTGGGCATAAAAGCTCTCTCAGCAGGTTGTATTTTAAAAGGACTCCCCCCCCGGCTTTTTTTTTTTTTTTAATTTTTTCTTTAGTCTGTTCCCCCTGGTGGGGCTGAGGGGGCTGTAGCTGTCCCCCACCTCTCCCTGCCTCTTGCCCCTCAATAAAATGATCTTAAACCACCAAAAAAAAAAAAAAAGAGAGATTGTGGGCTCTGTTTACATTTCAAAGCCATGATAAGATTTATAATTTCATATGTATATTAATATAGCCAATATAAAGGATATATATATTTAAAGGATCCATCATGTGGCCATGGATGAGTAAGATCTACCAATAGCAACTCAACCAGTAAGTCTTTTAATGGCTCAACAAAAGATGCAAGACGTATCCAGAGAGACCATAGATGATGCAACTCTCACGATCCAGAAGTTTATTCCCAAAATTTATCTAAGAAAGCAAAGATCTTCATTGCACAGGTGGTAAGGATGGTGTTTCCAGTCTCCCCAAAAAATGTGAGATGCAGGGCAACCGGCTGCCTCAATCAACAGAGTACGCAACTCTTGATCTCGGGTTTGTGAGTTTGAGTTCCACATTGGGTGTACGGGTTACTTAAAAATAAAATCTTGGGTGGGAGGGATGGGGTGACTGGGTGATAGACACCAGGGAGGGTATGTGCTCTGGTAAGAGCTGTGAATTGTGCAAGACTGTTGAATCTCAGATCTGTACCTCTGAAACAAATAATGCAATCTATGTTAAGAAAAAAAAAAAGAAGAAGAAGAAGAAGTTAGCAGGAGGGGAAGAATGAAGCGGGGGAAATCAGAGGGGTAGACGAACCATGAGAGACGATGGACTCTGAAAAACAAACTGAGGGTGTTAGAGAGGAGGGGGTGGGAGGATGGGTTAGCCTGGTGATGGGTATTGAGGAGGGCACGTTCTGCATGGAACACTGGGTGTTATGCACAAACAATGAATCATGGAACACTTCATCTAAAACTAATGATGTAGGGCGCCTGGATGGCTCAGTTGGTTAAGCGACTGCCTTCGGCTCAGGTCATGATCCTGGAGTCCCGGGATCGAGTCTCACATCGGGCTCCCTGCACAGCAGGGAGTCTGCTTCTCCCTCTGACACTCCCCCCTCTCATGCTCTCTCTATCTCATTCTCTCTCTCAAATAAATAAATAAATAAATAAAATCTTTAAAAATAAATAAATAAATAAATAAAACTAATGATGTAATGTATGGGGATTAACATAAGAATAAATAAATAAATAAATAAATAAATAAAATCTTAAAAAAAAACAAAGGTAAGATGCCTCCAGTCATTGACCTGCTAATCTGTGACACCAGGCAGATCCTTCTGGAATGGGACTTTCCAACACTAACAAGGAATGAAGGTTGAGATGACCTAAGTTCCTATGGGCTGGAACCTCTCTTGACAAACACCTCTGAGAGCTGGCACAGCCAGAGAGTGAGAGAGGCTTGGATCCTTAGTCTATTCAACTGGTCACCATGGAGTACCCCAGTAAGTGTACCCTCTGGATGATGGAAAACAAAGAGGATATTCTCATTGGTCACAAAGTCAAGCTCTTAGGAGATGGAGCAAGACAAAAGAAAAAATATAACAGATTTATCTAAACTTTGGGCCTCTTGCAGTCAAACTAATACCTAAGAGGGATGAGCCATGGGCTGAAAATGTGTGTTGTTTTATCATGTACCTTGTTGCATGTACGTTTTATTGAGGTTGTCAGGTGACCTAATGACAATCTAACCCATTCCATGAGCAATTTATCTTATAACAGGAGTCTTCCTAAGTGGTGGATTCTCTAACACCTTTTAAGTACTAGATCTGTGCCTATCAATTTTGTGATTTTGGTTTCAAAGCTGTCCATCAGGAGCTGACAACAAGCAACATAAAGACGCAGACAAAAGAAAACAAAGAACATGCCTGGGGGAAAAATGGATCAGGAACTGAAGAGTACTCTACCAAATTTACCTTCCGCTCAGGTCATGATCCTGGAGTCCCAGGATCGAGTCCCACATCAGGCTCCCTGCTCAGCAGGGAGTCTGCTTCTCCCTCTGACCCTCCTCCCTCTCATGCTCTCTGTCTCTCATTCTCTCTCTCACAAATAAATAAAATCTTAAAAATAAATAAATAAAAAATAATAATAAAAAATAAAAAAGGAGGTCTAACTGCTAGGGTAAATGAGGCAGAAGAAAGAATTAGTGAAACAGAAGACCAAATGATGGAGGATAAAGAAGCTGAGAAAAAGAGAGATAAACAACTACTGGATCACGAGGGCAGAATTTGAGAGATAAGTGATACCATAAAGCCAAACAATATTAGAATAATTGGGATCCCAGAAGAAGAAGAAAGAGAGAGAGCAGCAGAAGGTATTGGAACAACTTATAGCAGAGAACTTCCCTAATTTGGGGAAGAAAACAGGCATCAAAATCCAGGAGGCACAGAGAACCCCACTCAAAATCAATAGAAATCATCAACACCCTGACATCTAATAGTAAAACTTACAAATCTCAGACACAAAGAGAAAATCATGAAAGAAGCTTGGGACAAGAAGTCTGTAACCTCCAACAGTAGAAACATTAGATTGGCAGCAGATCTATCCACAGAGACCTGGCAGGCCAGAAAGGACTGGCATGATATATTCAATATACTAAATGAGAAAAATATGCAGCCAAGAATATTTTATCCAGCTAGGCCATCATTGAAAATAGAAGTAGAGATAAAAAGTTTCCAGGACAAATAAAAAATAAAAGAAATTGCAATCACCAAACCAGCTCTACAAGAAATATTGAAAGGGGTCCTCTAAGCAAAGAGAGAGCCCAAAAGTAACATAGACCAGAAAGGAACAGATACAATATACAGTAACAGTCACGTTACAGGCAATACAATAGCACCAAATTCATATCTTTCAATAGTTACCCTGAATATAAATGGGCTAATGCCCCAATCAAAAGACACAGGGTATCAGATTGGATAAAAAAGCAAGACCCATCAATATGCTGTCTGCAAGAGACTCATTTTAGATCCAAAGACACCTCCAGATTGAAACTGAAGGGTTGGAAAACCATTTACCATGCTAGTGGACATCAAAAGAAAGCTGGGGTGGTAATCCTTTTATCAGACAAAATAGATTTTAAACCAGACTGTAATAAGAAATAAGGAAGGACACTATATCGTACTTAAAGGTTCTATCCAACAAGAACACCTAACAATTGTAAATATTTATGCCCTTAACATGGGAGCAGCCAATTAATAACAAAATCAAAGAAACATATCAACAATAATACAGTAATAGTAGGGAACTTTAAACACCACCCTCACTGAAATGGACAGATCATCTAAGCAAAAGATCAACAAGAAAATAAGGCTTTAAATGACACACTGGACCAGATGGACTTCACAGATATATTCAGAACATTCCATCCCAAAGCAATATATATTCTTCTCTAGTGCACATGGAACAATCTCCAGAATAGATCACATCCTGGGTCACAAATCAGGTGTCAACTGGTACCAAAAGTTTGGGATCACTTCCTGCATATTTTCGGACCACAGTGCTTTGAAATTAGAACTCAATCACAAGAGGAAAGTTGGAAAGAACTCAAATACATGGAGGCTAAAGAGCATCCTACTAAAGAATGAATGGGTCAACCAGGAAACTAAAGAAGAATTTTAAAAATTCATGGAAACAAACAAAAATGAAAACACACACACACAAAAGAAAACACAACTGCTCAAAATCTTTGGGATGCAGCAAAGGCAGTCCTAAGAGTGAAGTATATAGCACAAGCCTTTCTCAAAAAACCAAGAAATGTCTCAAATACACAACCTAACCCTACACCTAAAGGAACTGGAGAAAGAACAGCAAATAAAGCCAAAACCCAGCAGGAGAAGAGAAATAATAAAGATCAGAGCAGAAATCAATGAAATAGAAACCAAAAGAACAGTAGAACAGATCAATGAAACCAGGAGCTGTTCTTTGAAAGAATTAAACTTATCAAAAAGAAAAGAGAAAGGACCCAAATAAATAAAAGCATGAATGAAAGAGGAGAAATCACAACCAACAACGAAGAAATACAAACTATTATAAGAACATATTATGAGCAAATATATGCCAACAAATTAGACAATCTGGAAGAAATGGATGCATTCCTAGAGATGTATAAACTACCAAAACTGAACCAGGATGAAATAGAAAACCTGAACAGACCTATCACCAGCAAGGAAATTGAAGCAGTCATCAAAAATCTCCCAACAAGAGCCCAGGGCCAGATGGCTTCCCAGGGGAATTCTACCAAACATTTAAAGAAGAATTAATACCTTTTCTTCTAAAACTGTTCCAAAAATTAGAAATGGAAGGAAAACTTCCATACTCATTTTATGAGGCCACCATTACCTTGATCCCAAAACCAGAGACCCCACCAAAAAGGAGAATTACACACCAATATCCCTGATGAACATGAATGCAAAATTTCTCACCAAAATACTAGCCAATAGGATCCAACAGTACATTCAAAGGATTATTCACCACGGCTAAGTGGGATTTATTCCTGGGCTGCAAGGTTGGTTCAACATCCCCAAATCAAACAATGTGATACACCACTTTAATAAAAGAAAGGTCAAGAACCATATGATCCTCTCAATAGATGCAGGAAAAGCATTTGACAAAGTACAGCATCCTTTCTTCATTAAAACTCTTTACAGTGTAGGGATAGAGGGTACATACCTCAGTATCATAAAAACCGTCTATGAAAAACCCACAGCGAATATCATTCTCAATGGGGAAAAACTGAGGGCTTTTCCCCTAAGGTCAGGAACACGGCAGGGATGTCCACTATCACCACTGCTGTTCAACATAGTACTAGAAGTCCTAGCCTCAGCAATCGGACAACAAAAAGAAATAACAGGCATCTGTATTGGAAAAGAAGAATTCAAACAGTCACTCTTTGCAGATGATATGATACTTTATTTGGAAAATTAAAAGACTCCACCCCAAAACTGCTAGAACTCATACAGGAATTCAGTAAAGTGGCAGGATATAAAATCAATGCACAGAAATCAGTGACTTTTTCCTTTTTTTTTAAGCAGACTCCCTGCCGAGCAGGGAGCCCGATGCGGGACTCGATCCAAGGACTCCAGGATCATGACCTGAGCCGAAGGCAGTCGCTTAACCAACTGAGCCACCCAGGCGCCCCAGTGGCATTTCTATACACCAACAACAAGACAGAAGAAAGAGAAATTAAGGAGTGGATCCCATTTACAATTGCACCCAAAACCATAAGATACCTAGGCATAAATCTAACCAAAGAGGCAAAGGATCTGTACTCAGAAAACTATAGAATACTCATGAAAGAAATTGAGGAAGACACAAAGAAATGGAAAAAAGTTCCATGCTCATGGATTGGAAGAATAAATATTGTGAAAATGTCTATGCTACCTAGAGCAATCTACACATTCAGTGCAATCCCTATCAAAATACCATCAACTTGGGGCGCCTGGGTGGCTCAGTTGGTTAAGCGACTGCCTTCGGCTCAGGTCATGATCCTGGAGTCTCAGGATCGAGTCCCGCATCGGGCTCCCTGCTCGGCAGGGAGTCTGCTTCTCCCTCTGACCCTCCTCCCTCTCCTGCTCTCTGTCTCTCATTCTCTCTCTCGCAAATAAATAAATAAAATCTTTAAAAAAAAAAAATACCATCAACTTTTTTCATAGATATGGAACAAATAATCCTAAAATTTGTATGGGACCAGAAAAGAACCCAAATAGCAAGAGGAATGTTGATAAGGAAAACCAAAGCTGGCAGCATCACAATTCTGGACTTCCAGCTCTATTACAAAGCTGTCATCATCAAGACAGTATGGTACTGGCACAAAAACAGACACATAGATCAATGGAACAGAAGAGAGAGCCCAGAAATGGACCTCAACTCTAGGGTCAACTCATCTTTGACAAAGCAGGAAAGAATGTCCAATGGAAAAAAGACAGTCTCTTCAACAAATGTGTTGGGAAAATTGGACAGCCACATGCAGAAGAATGAAACTGGACCATTTCCTTACACCACACACAAAAATAGACTCAAAATGGATGAAAGACCTAAATGAGAGACAGTAATCTATCAAAATCCTTGACAAGAACACAGGCAGCAACCTCTTCGACTTCAGCCGCAGCAACTTCTTCCTAGACACATCACCAAAGTCAAGGGAAGCAAGGGCAAAAATGAACTATTGGGACTTCACCAAGATAAAAAGCTTTTGCACAGCAAAGGAAACAGTCAACAAAACCAAAAGACAACAGACAGAATGAGAGAAGATATTTGCAAATTACATATTAGATAAAGGGCTAGTATCCAAAATCTATAAAGAACTTATCAAACTCAACATCCAAGGAACAAATAATCCAATCAAGAAATGGGCGGAAGACATGAATAGACATTTCTGCAAAGAAGACATCCAAATGAGCAATAGACACATGAAAAAGTGCTCAACATCATTTGTTATCAGGGAAATACAAAACAAAACCATAATGAGATACCACCTCACACCAGTCAGAATGGCTAAAATTAACAAGTCAGGAAAAGACAGATGTTGGCGAGGATGCAGAGAAAGGGGAACCCTCCTACACTGTTGATGGGAATACAAGCTGGTGGAGCCACTCTGGAAAACAGTATGGAGGTTCCTCAAAAAGTTGAAAATAGAGCTATCCTATAGAGGATCATAGGGGAAGAGAGGAAAAAATGAAAGAAGAAAGCAGTGAAGGAGACAAACCATGAGAGACTCTTAATCTCAGGAAACAGAGTTGCTGGAGTGGACGGGGTGGGAGGGATGGGGTAGCTGGGTGATGGACACTGAGGAAGGTATGTGTTGTGGGGAGCACTTGTATTGTGTAAGACTGGTGAATCACAGACCTGTACCCCTGAAACAAATAATACATTATATATTAATAAAAAAATAAAAGAAACTTGGGGGGAAAAAAAAGATCCTCCAACACTTACAAGTTTGTATATTTCCGAACTGGGAGGTTGTTATTTGTTGGTGGGAGACTAAGAACCCTCAGGAAAGGGCAAATTTCTGATGTTCAGAAATATTTGACTGAAAGGTCAATCCAATCCTATTTTCAAAATGGTTTAAACTATTATTTTCAACATGAACTAGGTAAGTTTCCACATTTTCCAAATTTTCTTTCCTTGAATATGAATATTTGATTTCGGTCTTTGCTTGCAGAAACAGACTATTTTGGAAAAGTAGCAGACTTAAAAAGGTTGTTTTCCCAAGAAGTTTTGTATCCTTCATCATTTTTGGCAAGAAGATTCTAATTATGGGCAGCTGTCTAAGTTTGGGTATGTTCTTTAGGAAATCTTTGCTGCCTTTCACTCTCCCCATCATTGTCCCAGTCTATTACGAAGTGTAAATTCTCAAGGCCACTACATTTCTATCCTCCCACTGAGGCTCTTTGCAGTGAAGTTTCTATGCCTGGCTTTGGAAAGAAGCCCTGGGTGTCATGAGAAGATACAGCTGAAGGATATCAAACAACAAAAGTAAAGTCATTCCACTTACTACTTTCGCATGACCGCAATTCTTTGTTCCTAGGTTCATTTTCTTCCTTTCCAACGCAGCGACTGTGAATTAAATTGTGATTTGCTTATCGAGGCTACCAAGATATTAGAGCCACCTGAGTCAATGGCTTCCTTGTTTAATTTCTTTAACAGTGAAAACACAGTTGGTAGGATATTACTGATTTTTCTGCCTTTTTATTTATTTTTTTATCTATTTGCAAGCATGGTTCAGCAATTGTCCACTCATTGTAAGAATGCAGTCATGATGATAAAACAATCTCATGTCCAGGAACCACCCAGTTAAGTCACATGTATATAAATCAAAGAGCCATATTTCATGATGTGTGTGACAGCAGGAAACAGATACACTTAAGTATGTAAATGTATAAAAAAGGACGTGTTTCAACAAGGGTGTTATGTTGACAATTACCACCAGATGCGGTATTTTAGGAATGCAGTAAATCCATTTCTACTGGTATGAAAACACCACCTTTAGATAGCATTGGTTAAGGAGAGCAATTTGATTGGCGGTAAGTTTGATATGACCATATTTATGTAAACATTAAAGGAAGTGCAAAATATTTTAATTTGTGTGTGTGTTATACAATTTCAAATGGAACTTCACATACCCTCCGAAATTGCACAAGAAGGAAGATACAGCTCAAACTGATGAGCTGTTATATCTGAAAATCAAACTATTACTGACTGGGGGCACTGAATGGGGATTTTTACTTTTAAATTAAAAATGAATAAATAATTTTTATTTTACAATTAAAGTTATGCCTATGTATAGATGTTTTCCAACTTTACTGTAACCAGTTTGCACACATTTAGGCGCTAAAAAAGAATACTCTGCTCTTTATATGTCTGACATTCAGTGGGTTTGCTGAGTTTCTGTTTAGGGTCCTGTAAGGTCAAAATCAAGGTTTCATGAGGCACTGGATTTTCTCTGCAGCCTCTAGGGGGGAATCTACATCCAGGACCATTCAGGTTCTTTTTTTTTTTTTTTTTAATGAAATAATAGTGTTTTCCCCTGTAAGCCAGGTTGTTTTTTTTTTTTTAAGATTTTATTTATTTATTTATTTATTTTAAAGATTTTATTTATTTATTTGACAGAGACACAGTGAGAGAGGGAACACAAGCAGGGGAAGTGGGAGAGGGAGAAGCAGGCTTCCCGCTGAGCAGGGAGCCTGATGCAGGGCTCGATCCCAGGACCCTGGGATCATGACCTGAGCCGAAGGCAGACGCTTAACCGACTGAGCCACCCAGGCGCCCCAAGATTTTATTTATTTATTTTGACAGAGACACAGCAAGAGAGGGAACAGAAGCACCGGGAGTGAGAGAGGGAGAAGCAGGCCCTCTGCCGAGCAGGGAGCCCGATGTGGGGCTCGATCCCAGGATCCTGGGATCATGACCTGAGCCAAAGGCAGACACTCAACAACTGAGCCACCCAGGCGCCCCAACCATTCAAGTTCTTGACAGAATCCATCTTTAAAGAAAAATTGGATTTGACGCTAATGTTTATGAAGGGATTCATTAACCTTCTATGTACAAGCCTGAATTTTGTTCTGATCCGCAGGATTGGGAAAAGCCATTATAATTGATATTTGGGGTCCTCCGGCAAGTTTTCTAGCATTTTGCCAAAAGTTAGGGGTTTGTTTCTTTGGATCCTATTCATGATGTTCCCATTGGGCTAGTTACATCCAATATTTGGTCTGACCCTCACCAACAAGCATGTGGACCAGTTGATACAATCTGAGAAACCACCTTGAGAAGATTGAATAACTATGTTAAACTCTTCAGCAAACATATGGGAATCTTCAGTCATTTTAGGGAACTCTTTAACTATGGCTCACAGTTCAGCATTACTCCAAGGAAAATAAACTTGTGTCCTTTACATCTTCAGAAGACTTAACTTTAAGGGGACAGGGTTTTGTTGTTGTTGTTGTTTTAAGATTTACTCACTTCCTGGGCGCCTGGGTAGCTCAGTCATTAAGCGACTGCCTTCGGCTCAGGTCATGATCCCAGGGTCCAGGGATCGAGCCGCGCATCGGGCTCCCTGCTCAGCAGGGAGTCTGCTTCTCCCCTGCCTGATGTTACCCCTGCTTCTGCCCTCTCTCTCCTCCCTCTCTCTCTCTGTGTCAAATAAATAAATAAAATCTTAAAAAAAAAATATTTACTCACTTTAGAGAGAGAGAGAAAGCGAGGGAGGGGCAGAGGAAAGAGAGAGAGACTCTCAAACGGACTCCTTGCTGAGCACAGAGCCTGATATTGGGCTTAATCCCACAACCCCGATATTATGACTTTAATTGAAATCAAGAGTCAGACGTTCGTCTGACTGAACCACCTGGTGCCCCAACTGGACAGGTTTTAATAAGTTCAGGAGAGGATGTAGCAGAGGGATCTTCAGAGGAAAAGGTAGGTACAGCAATAGGATAGAATGAGAGTGAAGATGAAAAAGGGAGAGAACAGAGGAAGATGGCCCTGGAAGTGGGGCCTGAGCACAAGGTGGCTGTGTAGTATCTGTTGGTTGACACAGAAGGTATGGGAGGGGAAGAAGAGACCTCAGAAGCCCTTTTTTGTGTTTGCAATCACTTGCCTTATTGATTTGAAAAATTATATGTTGGTATAAGGCAATATGATGTTCCTGATAGAGTTTGGAACCTTCAAAATACCAATTAAAATAGGAATCCCATTCAGTTTTTGTCAGTGTTAGAATGAAGTATGTCCAACTCATCTTTGATAAATATAACTTTGGAAAGATTGAAGAATCCACTTATGGCCATTGACATTCTAAACTACTTGTTGTTAAGTCAGTCCATTTATATACAAATGCCCATGAGAAGGGAAAGTATTTTTTATGCACAAGGCAGGCATCTCTTCCTTCTGCTGGAATAGAGGAGTAGTATACTGGAGCAAGATCAAATCCAAAAAAGATCAAGTTCAGGGGTGCCTGTGTGGCTCAGTCAGTTGAGCGTCTGCCTTCTGCTCAGGTCATGATCTCAGGGACTTGGGATGGAGCCCTGAGTCAGGCTCCCAGTTCAGCAGGGAGTCTGCTTCTCCCCCTCCTTCTGCCCTTCCCCCTGCACCCCTCCCCACTTGTGCTCTCTGCTCTCTCTGTCTCAAATAAATAAATAAAATCTTTTTTTTTTTTTTTAAGGGACTGAGGTGTACAATTGTATGGTTGTCAGGGAATGGCAGGTAGGTCTGAGTTTGGGGTGGTCAGGATGCTGTCATGAGTAGGGGACAGGCAGTATCCATTTTATTTTATAAGATTTTATTTATTTATTTATTTGACAGAGAGAGAGAGCACAAGCAGGGGGAGCGGCAGAGGGAGAGGGAGAAGCAAACTCATTGCTGAGCAGGGAGCCCAACATGGGTCTTGATCCCAGGACCCTGGAATCATGACCTGAGCTGAAGGTAGACGCTTAACCAACTGAGCCACCTGGGCACCCCTAAATAAATAAAATCTAAAAAAAAAAAAAAAATCAAGTCCATTTCCTCCTTTTGGGTCTGCAGTTGACTACCAGTGATAGTAGAAGATAGTTCCTCTGGCCTAAATCCTCTGACTCCATTTTAGCAAAGTATCCCATTACTAATTTTCACAGTTGGAAAGGAAAATTTGCTTTTTTCAGGAGGTTGGCTGATGGGGAACATATGGATTTATGTCCAAAGATAATCTGGAAAGTTACATACCAAGCAGGAAGTGTTTAAGGGGGAGGCACACAGGAATAGTGAGCATTGATACATGCAGGGGAAGCAGGGCTACAGGGCTTCATCATTCTTGATATGATCTCAAGGAAACTCATTGGCCTCAGGAAGGCCAACTTCTAACATGGTCAGTCTTGATCTTCTAGAAACACTGGGTTCTGTGTTTCCTCTGCATCATAGGTCTGTTGAAATCTCAAAGAAGCTACAATTAGTCAAGCCTTAAAGTAGAGAGCATAGGTCAGTGAGTTAGACATATGTAGCCATTATAGTGCTTGGAACAGTTATAGTCTGAGAATGTCTGTATTTGGAAAATAACATAGATACATTATTAATGCAGTATTTATTGACTTTTACTCTGTGCACACACATAGGATCCATGGTGCTGTGCTGGGACCTCAGGAACATGTAGGTGAATTAATCCTCACAATACTTTAGGGGTTGATACGAGGTTTGCCCTATTTTCCTTGAGAATGTGGATGTTGGGCCCTGCCTTTTTGTTTCTTTTTCTTTTTTAATATTAAGTGTATAAAATAGGAGCTAAATGTAAATTGGAGGAATATATATACAAAAGCATGAACTGGAAAAAAAAAAGCATGAAGTGGAATGTATGAGGAAGTTCTCATTGTTGACTAAGTATCAAATTGGCATGAGATAAACAGGAAAAAAAATCAAATTTAATAGCATACGTATGGAGGCTCCACACAGATGAGGAAATTGAAAAGACCGGCAAAGTAAGGTATATTTGTCTTTCAGGAGAAGAGAAGAAGAAGGAAAAGAAGAAGATGGCAGAAGTCTGGCAACTCCAAGGGAAGAAATGAAATTCACAGGAAAGCAAAAAAGAATAAATATTTGGTAAACAAATACACCCTGGGCCACTCAAAAAATAGGATATAGAGAACTTTGTTCAAACAGGACTTACTGGTTCCTCCCTGTTTATCAAACCTAGTTTATATTATAATGTAGTTATGTATGGTGATAGGTCTCATTCTGGGGCAGCTTCGTCTTCAAAATTTTAGGTAGTGCTGATTTTGATTGCTTTTTAACTCAAAATAATCTTTCTGCCAAAGTGGTCCATCAGGGGGCAGCCTGGGTTTAGCCCATACAATCTGTAGGCTATTTTGTTGAATTAAATAAGACACACACAGAAAGAAAAAAAAATACTGTATGAAATTACATGGCATCTAAACAAAGTTAAAATCATCAAAGTGAAATTTAGAATGTTTGCTTCTAGCACCTTTGAATGAAGGCAATGTTGAGATGTTGATCATGTGATAAGAGGAAACTTAGTAATGGGAACTGTCACTAAAATGTAGTCAGGAGGTTTCAGCAGGGGGAGCTCTCAAGCTCTATCATTTGAAGTCAATAGCAGATCCAGTGGGAAGGGAAGGTCTTGACCTTACACAAACTTGGAGGTATAATCCACATCCAAGGTCAATACTCTACTATTCCAGCCAGAGGAAGAGATGCTTTTCTTATTCCTCCCAGGCAACAGCTCAACCAATGAAAACCCACCATCCTTCAAACTACCAATTACTCCAAAACATTTTACTCAGGAACAGTCTTCTCAACTTAACCCCTTGCCTTCTCAAAAAACCATGCCTCTTCTTTGTTCCCTGGTCTTGCCTACGGTTTTACTGCAGCCTATTTGTTCCTAATTGCAATTCTGTTATTCCTGAATAAACCCATCTTTTGGTAGTAAAATAACTAGCAGTTTTTATTTGTAAGGTTAAATAGAACAAGGTTCATTTATGCAGGATGAATAAATACTGGAGTTGTACACAGGACAGTGACTATAGTTAATGTATTGTAAACTTGAAATTTGCTACATAAAAGCATCTAAAGCATGCTCACCACCCACACAAAAAATCTTAATTATGTGGGGTGAGGAATATGTTCATTATTTTGATTGTGGTCATCATTTTGTGGACAAATAACAATAGGGGTCCACACAGAACAGGGAAGACGAGACAGATTTCTTTTTTTTTTTTTTTTAAGGTTTTACTTATTTATTCAACAGAGAGAGTGAGAGTACAAGCAGGGGGGAGTAGCAGAGGGAGAGAGAGAGAGAAGCAGGCTTCACGCTGAGCAGGGAGCCATATGCGGGGCTCGATCCCAGGACCCTGAGATCATGACCTGAGCCGAAGGCAGACACTTAAACATCTGAGCCACCCAGGCGCCCCAAGACAGATTTCTTAACATAAGAGAACTTACTTTAGGATCCCAGCCATTTTATGATCTATGCCTATTTATGATCTATGCAAGCACTGCTTACCCAGGCACCTGTCTGGACAACTTCCTGGGATAGGTCAAAATTACAGAAAAGCAGTCATCAGTAGTTAATGATTTTAAGGCAGAAAAAGAATGTAAACACAAGGAGCCACTACCAGACCAGGAGATATTCTAACCACATAAGAGACAATAAATCCATGGTAAAACTTCTACCCATTTCCAAAGTAAGGATTGACTGAACAGATTCCCCAGTGGATTTTGTGGGAATTAAACCGCTATGAGCACCCAAATAATGGACTAAAGGAGCCAGAAAACTCATGATGTCCTCCCTATCTGGTCCTGTGACTTCAAGCAACTAGGACCTAGACTTTGTCAATTTAGGATGCCTTTTGACTGATTTTATACTGAAATGTCCTTTGCCAGGCCCCTTGATAAATACGTATGTGCCCTTAGCTTAAAATTCACCCTATTTTGTTGCTTGGGTAGCTAGGTTGGGAAATGTCCTGGTGTTCTCTTCACTTGTTGCCAGTGAAGCCTGTCCTTTTCCTGCTTTTTTGGCTTTGCAGTATCTTTTGGCTCAACATGCACCAAGAGGTGAAATCAGCTTGGTGTTATAATGTCACAATGTACATAGATATTTACTGTTTTACCCTTGAGCAACAACTGGATGTTCATAAATGGAAAACAAGGTCTTGAATGAGTACACATAAGAAGCACTGACTTCAATGAGAAAGACAGAAACTTAGGCACCCAGACGTGCAGTTCTCTACTTCCATATATCTGCTTTTGGGTTGCAACAGAAAGTGAGCACCTACTACTGAGATTGGAAATAAGCAGCCAAAGTTTTGATCTCCTTCAATCTGTTCAGTGAGGAGAGAGCCCAAAATGGGGCCACACCTGGAAAATCTTCAGAAGAAGATGGATCTGGGTCAGGTTGTGGAGGGTGAGGGTTCTAGGCTTCTGATCTCCCTGCAATGGTGGATTGCCAGTTCATCTTCCTGAGTTTGTGTTGGGGACAATGGTAGGCTGCCCTAAAATGTGCCCTTTGCCATATTGATTATCTTGAAATAAACGGTACTTAGGAAACAGCCAATGCAAAAAGAACACTCTGACCCCCATTTGTGTCCAGAAAGCAGAAAATCAATCTCCCGGGCAAAGATACCTTTCCTGCACAGAGAGGTAAGGAGGTGTTCTTACCTCCATGGATAGGGAATTAAGAGCTGAGAAGTCTGCATGAACAAACCTTATTACTTTACATTAGCCTACTAACCATCACCCAAATTCCCTTTAGAATTCCATGCTAATTTAAGGCCCAAACATGACTTTGCTCTTTGCTGTCCAATCCTCACAGATGTATTGTCTCATTCTATACAAAGCATAAAAACTATCTGTGTTGGAGGGCGCCTAGGTGGCTCAGTCAGTTAAGTGGCTGCCTTCGGCTCAGGTCGTGATCCTGGGGTCCTGGAATCAAGTCCCGAATCAGGCTCCCTGCTCAGCCAGGAGTCTGCTTCTTCCTCTCCCTTTTCCCCTCGCTGTTCCTCATGCTCCCTCTCTCTCTCTCTCGCTTGCTCTCTCTCCAATAAAGAAATAAAAATTTTTTTAAAGATTTGACAGAGAGAGACAAAGCGAGAGAAGGAACACAAGCAGGGGGAGAACAGCAAGGGTTGTGAGAGGTCATGGGGATTTCTGGCCTAAAATTTGGGTGGACTGTTTGAAACAGAAATGCTCAATACCTCTGACTGCTGACCTGTGTCTCCACTAATCAGTAACAAGCACAGAGCCCAGAGCAGATGATTACCCACCCTATCATGGGGTAAGTGGAATGAGGGAGGTGCCTGTCAGTTGTGAGTCAGCATCCCTGGGAGATCACCCGTCTATAGGGGATCAAACCTACGTTGGGGTTATACACCTGGGATACTAGTACTTTGTAGAACCACAGCCCATGCCTTGCTGATCCTGCCTATTACAGTGTCCCAAAGGTTTCTTCATCTCCAACATCTACTCTGCCATGTGACATCTTAAAGTTATGTCTACAGTGCTTCCATCATCCAATACCTGTCACCATCCACTGCCTATAATCTAGGCCTGAGGAAGATCAGTAATCTCTGTCATCCAACAGCATCTGCTTGTCAGTAACACCTACGAATTCAGTTAAATCATTAAGAAAGGGAGAACCTGTGAGCGCTTTTGGAATTATGCGGCAGTTGATATCCGAGATAATCTGCTGGGAATCTCTTGGGTTGACAGTTCCTGGCCCCCCATTTTTGGATTACTTTTCAGAAAGAAGTAATCCTTTTTACGATAGAACATGTAATAATGAGGTGGTCAAAATGCAGAGACTAACATTAGAACACTTAAATCAAATGGTTGGAGTGGAATTCATCCTTTTACACGCTCAAGAGCCCATTCTTTTTATCATTTGGAAGCAACAGCGGCAGTCCCCTACCCAAGTTATCCCACTGGCTGATTACTATATCATTGCTGGAGTGATCTATCAAGCGCCAGACTTGGGGTCAGTTATAAACTCTAGGGTGCTTACTGCAGTGCATGGCATTCAATCAGCTTTTGATGAAGCTCTGTCATACTGTAGATATCATCCTTCCAAAGGGTATTGGTGGCACTTCAAAGATCATGAAGAGCAAGATCAAGTCAAACCTAAAGCCAAAAGGAAAGAAGAACCAAGCTCTATTTTTCAGAGACAACGTGTGGATGCTTTACTCCTAGACCTTAGACAGAAATTTCCACCCAAATTTGTGCAGTGGATCAGACAAAGAAAGAGGCAGAACCTATACCAGAAACTGTAAAATCTGAGGAGAAGGAGACCACAAAGAACGTCCAACAGATAGTGAGTACCAAAGGCCCCCCTGAAAAACGAATGAGACTTCAGTGAGCAATGGATAGGAGAGAAGCTTGCAAGACTCCTCTTGCCCATTATTGATACCTCATTATTGTGACAGGCTCTTGAACTTTAAAATTCTTTGTCACAACCCTTCCATTTGTATGAATGTGCTTGTTCTTTAAAAAAAAGGTTGTATGGATCCTCATGCTTTTGATATGAATATTTTTTATGTATGTTTTGTAACCTTTCCCATATTGGACTTGAGCAGCCTCCTTACTCAAATGTATACTGCTATATACATCTAAAAACAAAATAAAAGTATTTGTGTAAATCAAAAAAAAAATCATTAAGAAAAATAAGAATATCCTGATCCTCGGGTGCCTGGGTGGCTCAGATGGTTAAGCATCTGCCTTCGGCTCAGGTCATGATCCCAGGGTCCTGGGATCGAGTCCCGCATCGGGCTCCCTGCTCAGCGGGGAGCCTGCTTCTCCCTCTGCCTCTCTCTCTCTCTGTCTCTTATGAATAAATAAAAAATCTTAAAAAAAAAAAAAAGAATTTCCTGATCCTCAGGAGCTCACCATAGTGGCCAAGTCCCCATCTCCATTACTTGTATTCATCAGATGACAACCATCAGGAGCTTCCTTAGACTTTGGAGTGTGTACAGCCTCCCTCCCCACATTTCAAAAGAGTTCTCCAGGCGTGCTTTTAATAGGTCTTAACTTTCTCTCCAGGGAGTGTTCTATCAGTTTACCAATAGGTAAAAAAAAATAGATGTTTTACCTATTTTCACATCCCTCTCAGGGTTAAATGTCTGAATTAATCCTGTGATCCGTTGACCTTGCATTCCTCTAATCTCAATTAAGAGGTCAGTGAGGAGACTCTTGCTACAACACAGACAAAAAAGAAAAAATTGAGATGCATATGTAGCTGGGAAAGAAATTGAGGAGATTCAGAAGAACTGGGGATAATTAAAAAATAAAACAAATACAATGTATCTTTCTGTATTCACAGTCAGGTATGCAACCTGGAAACAGGTGTCCCCTCTCCACATGCAGAATTCACACAGTTCTTCCTGGACTTTTTCTCTCTCATGCCTTGCCTCATGTTGGAATATTTTCCTCCTACTCAAGGCGTATCTCTTACACCCCAGGTACTGCCATGTGTGTATATTCACTTCATTTAAGCATCAAAGGAACCCCTCCATTATGACATGGGGCTCAATCCTTTATTAGGTTCCATGGGTGGAGTGCTCGGGAGTTCCTGGGTAAGTCCAGAGTGAGCTACTGAAACTTAAACAGGTTTAGGTAAACTCTGCGGGAATCTTCTCTAAAGTGTGCACAAGGGGAATGTCTAGAGTGCCAGGGGAGATGGTTGTTCACAAGGGCAGTGGTTGAGGTGTCATTTAAGAAGTTATATTAACTCATGGGGCGCCTGGGTGGCTCAGATGGTTAAGCATCTGCCTTGGGCTCAGGTCATGATCCCAGGGTCCTGGGATCGAGCCCCGCATCGGGCTCCCTGCTCCGTGGGAAGCCTGCTTCTCCCTCTCCCACTCCCCCTGCTTGTGTTCCCTCTCTCACTGTGTCTCTCTGTCAAATAAATAAATAAAATCTTAAAAAAAAAATAACAATATGCTTCTTTCTTCCACGAACATTGTGTTGAAAGGCAAAAAAAAAAAAAGAAAACCACTAAAAAAAAAGAGCATTCAAGAAACATTCTTGTTCTGATATAATGACCTAGGAGTCATAATTTCAATAATTTTCTGGCCTGAAGTAATTATTATTATTATTTTTTTATTTATTTGAGAGAGAGAGAATGAGAGACAGAGAGCAGGAGAGGGAGGAGGGTCAGAGGGAGAAGCAGACTCCCTGCTGAGCAGGGAGCCCGATGTGGGACTTGATCCCGGGACTCCAGGATCATGACCTGAGCCAAAGGCAGTCGCTTAACCAACTGAGCCACCCAGGCGCCCTGGCCTGAAGTAATTATTAAGAAATGTTAATGTACAGGGGCGCCTGGGTGGCTCAGTCATTAAGCGTCTGCCTTCAGCTCGGGTCGTGATCCCAGGGTCCTGGGATCGAGCCCCACATCCGGCTCCCTGCTCAGCGAGAAGCCTGCTTCTCCCTCTCCCACTCCCCCTGCTTATGTTCCCTCTCTCACTGTGTCTCTCTCTGTCAAATAAATAAACAAAATCTTTAAAAAAAAATGTTAATGTACAATCATATGCCCTTTTAGGGAACAGTTAGCTATCCTCTACTGATACTGGGAAGGTTTCTTCATTTCAACCATATCAACTAAATATTCTCTATGTCTGTCTATTGGTTTTCCATTTTGCTTTTTTTAGAGATTTTATTTATTTATTTGACAGAGAGAGCACAAACAGGGGGAGCGTCAGGAAGAGGGAAAGGGAGAAGCAGGCTCCCTGGAGCCTAATGCAGGGCTGAATCCCAGGACTCTAGGATCATGACCTGAATCGAAGGCAGATGCTTAACAGACTGAGCCACCCAGGCACCTGTCTTTTGCTATTTTAAAGATATATCAGTATTTTAATGGATTGCACCACTTTCACTTCATTGTTTTTGACTTAAGATTTTTTTTAAGGTTTTATTTATTTATTTCCAGAGAAAGAGAGAGCACAAGCAGGGGAAACAGCAGAGGGAGAGGGAGAAGCAGGCTCTCCACTGAGCAGGGAGCCAGATACAGGGCTCCATTCCAAGACCCTGGGATCATGACCTGAGCCAAAGGCAGATGGTTACAAGACTGAGCCACCCAGGTGCCCCGACTTTTTAAGATTTCATTTTCATACTAGTTTGTTACCAAAAATGTTTTCTTAGTTTCAGGTGTACAATATAGTGATTCCATAATTCCATATATCAGTTGGTGCTTATCAGGACAAGTGCACTCCTTAATTTCCATCCCCTATTTAACCCTTCCCCCACCCACCTTCCCTCTGGTAACCATCAGTTTTTCTCTATGGTTACGAGTCTGTTTCATGGTATGTCTCTTTCTCTCACCATTGCAACTTGGTGACTGATTAAATTCCTGGTGGAGAGGTGGACTATGAGCACCCCAAAAGGGCTTCTCATTGCTCTTCTGATTTTTCATTATAATAATTCTAGGGTGTTCTCTCTCTTGCTTAGTTCCCTCCTATTGTTGAGATATATGCAGGCAGTTCCTGAATCCTTCACCTAGAGAAAGGATGATGCTTATTACTCAAAACAAATTCACCCCAATGTCCCCTCTGGACTCTATGACAATGGCCTTCTGTAAGAGTTACATGTAGGGATAGAGAGTGACCAATTTCACTCCATAAGCAGGGACATCTCTATGACACCTGCCTGTCTGAAGAAGTTACAGAAAATGAAATCTTCACCCTTCAACAACCTTAAGGACTTAAGGACCGGGGGTGCCTGGGTGTCTCAGTCAGTTGGGTGCCTGCTTCGGCTCAGGTCATGATCCCAGGGTTCTGGGATCCAGTCCCACATCAGGCTCTCTGCTCAGTGGGGAGCCTGCCTCTCCCTATCCCTCTCCCTCCTGTTCTGCCTTCATGTGCACTCTCTCTGTAAAATAAATGAATACAATCTTTAAAAAAATTTAAGGACTGAAAGTTGGTCAAGGGGCAAAAGATGAGTGATAGACATAGAAAAATGTTCACCTTCAACACAGAAGGCTGACCTATAGTCTCCATAGTTTTAATAAGGATCAAATAAGTGCTAGTTGCTACATTTTTTTTAAAGATTTTATTTATTTATTTGATGGAGAGAGAGACAGTGAGAGAGGGAACACAGCAGGGAGAGTGGGAGAGGGAGAAGCAGGCTCTCCAAGGAGCAGGGAGCCCGATGCGGGGCTCTACCCCAGGACCCCGGGATCGTGACCTGAGCCGAAGGCAGACACTTAACGACTGAGCCACCCAGGCGCCCCTCTTTTTTTTTTTTTTTTTAAAGATTTTATTTATTTATTTGATGGAGAGAGAGCAACAGACGGAACACAAGCAGGGAGAGTGGGACTGGGAGAAGCAGGCTTCCCTGCAGGCTTCCCTCTGAGCAGTGAACCCATGCGAGGCTCGATCCCAGGACCCTGGGATCATAACCTGAACTGAAGGCAGATGCTTACAAGACTGCACCCCTAGTTCCTACATTCTTAATGGGCTTCATGACTGCCTATACATCTCACTGATAGTCAATATCAAACTGAATGATGAGCATGAAAGAAATTTTGCAGTAGTATTATGCGTAGATATTTGAAGAAACATTTATGATCTAATACTCCCTGCATGACCCCTCCCCCTTGAGCACTCAGCATGTAACCACCAGCTTCATAGAGCCAACGTGGAGCTCTTTCTGCCCAAGGGTTCTACCTCTATGCTACTTAAAAAATCTTACTAAATTGCACCATAAAACGTCTCAAGAATTCTTTCCTGACACCAGCACTCAATGATCCCACAACATTTTTGTTACCAAAAAACCTAAGTTTGGCTGCCAGTCGCTCAAAATGCCAAAACTCAAGACGCGAATTTTTATTAGGGAGAAATATGAGCTTTATTCATGAACCTGGCCACTTGGGAAGAAGGTGGACTTATATCCAAAATCCAGATCCAAGGTTTTTGCCTGGCCCTCAGGGTTTTATTTATTTACTTTTTTATTTTTATTTTTAAGATTTTATTTATTTATTTGAAAGAGTGAGCGAGCGAGAGAGAGAGCATGAGCAGGGGGACGGGGAGAAGCCAACTGAGCCACCCAGGTGCCCCTTGGCCCTCAGATTTTTAAAGGAAACTTAGGGTAGTTAATCAGTAAAAGCAGAGCATGAGCACGGTAGTCTCTAACATTTCTTGACTGCTTGCAGATTCCATGTTGCCAGCTTAAGATGTTATTGTGGTTTCGGTTCCTGGAAGTCATGCATGGGTGCCCCAGGGACAGTTGTGTAAGAGGGTTTGGTTCTAAGTCTTTCTAGGAAACAATGATCTACAGATACACAAAGAAAGGTTTGTTTCATCAATCACGCAGGCTAAAGGTACCTGCTAAAATTTAAAGACTACTAAGGTGGGCAAAGGGGCACTGGCGGGACTTCTATGTAACTTAAAAAAAAAGGTCCTCTAGGTTTATTCTGTTGGTGCAAACAGAAGGATTTCCTTCTTTTGTGAAGCTGATATAAATACCAAGAACAAATTAGATGGGGGAATTATACCAAAGAGAGAGGTGGTTTTTTCTATAAGATTTTTATTTATTTACTTGACACACAGGGAGAGAAAGCGAGAGAGGGAACACAAGCAGGGGGACCGGGAGAGGGAGAAGCAGGCTTCCCGCAGAGCAGGGAGCCTGATGCAGGGCTCGATCCCAGCATCCTGGGATCATGACCTGAAGGGAAGGCAGATGCTTAATGACTGAGCCACCCAGGAGCCCCCCAAAGAGAGAGTTAATACTAGAGATTAACTTTTTATAGCACAAAGAGCTGCTTGCCTTGTGGGTAAACCATTGACAAACATTTGCTCTGTCCCTTTTTCTGTGAATATGCTTCTGTTTTTGAAATTCTATCATTTAGAAAAATATTTTAAGTAGGATCCATGCTCAACGTGTGGTGTGCCCACGGGACCCAGAGATCAAGAGTCATGTGTTCCACCGACTGAGCCATCCAGGTGCCCTCCTTCCCACCCTTTTTTTTGAAATTCAAAATCCTACCCACTTCTTAAGTTGCAATTGCATATAAGCATTGACTGCCTTTCTTTGAGCTTCCAATCTTTCTGATTCCCATAGGTAAGAAATTGTATTTTTTTTCTGTTGTGAAACAGTCTTATGT
>NW_023270718.1:7751183-7793536 GCF_011800145.1 Mirounga leonina
GCTCCCCCTGCTTGTGTTCCCTCTCTCGCTGTGTCTCTGTCAAATAAATAAATAAAATCTTTAAAAAAAAAACAAAAAACTTAAAAAAAAATGATACTAAAGCTTAGGTCTTTAGAATTCTTCTCCCCCGGGCGCCTGGGTGGCTCAGTTGGTTAAGCGACTGCCTTCGGCTCAGGTCATGATCCCAGAGTCCCGGGACCGAGTCCCACATCGGGCTCCCTGCTCAGCGGGGAGTCTGCTTCTCCCTCTAACCCTACCCCCTCTTGTGCTCTCTCTCTCACTCTCTCTCTCTCTAATAAATAAATTTAAAAAATCTTTAAAAAAAAAAAAAAAGAATTCTTCTCCCCTATAACCCAGAGCCTTCTCTCCTTTCTCTCCAGCCTCAGTTCCAGTAGGCCATCAACAGTTGTCACATTGGGGTCCCTGGGTGGCTCAGTTGGTTAGGTGACTGCCTTCTGCTCAGGAGTCCCAGGATCAAGTCCCACAACTGGCTCCCCACTCACTGGGGAGTCTGCTTCTCCCTCAGACCCTCTCAGACCCTCTCATGCTCTCTCTCACACACTCTCCCTCTCTCAAATGGATGAATAAAATTAAAAAAAAAACTATTGTCACTTTGAATTGAAGTCCTGCAAGTATTGAAAATATCCCCTTGATAAATCCATAGGGGAAGGTGTTGAGTCCAAGATTCCTATTGCTGATGGGGTCAGGTCCTGGGATATTAGTTAAGGAAAACATTTCTCATTTAGGCCCCATCTGGATGCTTTATCAGCTCTGTGTAGCCCAGGAGTAAGAAAATGCACAAATAAACCCAATAGTTACAAGGCCCAGAATAACTTGGAAAGTTCTTTTTTTTTTTCTTTTCTTTTTTTGGGGAAGTTCTTGAAAAGAAGAGGAGTCTTGCTTTTTAGAATGTGAAAAAGAGGGCGCCTGGGTGGCTCAGTCGGTTAGGCGGCTGCCTTCGGCTCAGGTCATGATCCTGGAGTCCCTGGATCGAGTCCCACATCGGGCTCCCTGCTCGGCAGGGAGTCTGCTTCTCCCTCTGACCCTCCTCCCCCCACTCATGTGTTCTCTCTCATTCTCTCTCTCTCAAATAAATAAATAAATAAATAAAATCGTAAAAAAAAAAAATCTTTAAAAAAAAAAAGAATGTGAAAAAGAGACTCTATTTAAAATATACTACATATTACAGGACATGGAAACTGTATGTGATTGAATTTTGTATATATCCACTGTGTTCTCATAATTCCATTTATAATCTGATTTACTATTTGGGGGCCCCAAGAACAGAGGAGTGATAATGTGTCCTTCGGTGGGCCTTATGCACTGATATCAATTTGTTTCTGTACAGCTGGTAATACCTTCTTTTCTTTTCTTTTCTTTTTTAAGATTTTATTTATTCGACAGAGAGAGCACAAGCAGAGGGAGAGAGAGGGAGAAGCAGGTTCCCCGCTGAGCAAGGAGCCCGATGTGGGACTCAATCCCACGACCCTGGGATCATGACCCAGGTCGAAGACAGCCGCCTAACTGACTGAGCCACCCAGGCGTCCCTACCTTCTTTTACTTGGGTTGGTTCTCTCTACCAGATTTCTCCCCTATAACCTTCATATTTTCTCTTATTATTCATAAAGATCTTAGGTGGATTTACTGAATGATGTGCAGAAACTATCAAATTTAAACTGGAAACTTTCTTTTTTTTTTTAAGATTGTATTTATTTGCGAGAGAGAGAATGAGAGACAGAGAGCATGAGAGGGAGGAGGGTCAGAGGGAGAAGCAGACCCCCTGCCGAGCAGGGAGCCCGATGCCGGACTCGATCCCGGGACGCCAGGATCATGACCTGAGCCGAAGGCAGTCGCTTAACCAACTGAGCCACCCAGGCGCCCTAAACTAGAAACTTTCTTCCAAGTTTCTCTTGCTTATTGTTTCTGATCAGGAGAACAAAAGCAAAAGAAATGTAGATAAAATTAAATTGCCTTCAATTTGCAGCCCATTGATAAACACTTGAGCCGGAAGGGCATTACATTCCTCAATGAATTCAAAACTGCCTCAAAGTTAATGTTTTGCTGGAGGTAAAAAGCAACCTTAGCTTGACATTAGCCAGACCTCCAGGATCCTATAAGTCCTCTTTAACATATGAAAATCTTTTTGGAAACTTCCTTTATCTCTACCTGCCCCCCTGCAACTTAAAAGTATTTTATCAAGACTTCTTACAAGGACAGTGCAAGTCTTTCTATCCATGAGTCATGCTCCATGCTTTATATAAAACAGATTTTTGCACTGAAAACTTCTCAAGAGTACTTTCTTGAATCTCGGCTCCCAGCCCACATCACATCCGTTTGCTCTGGACAATGAGGGGCTTACCTTCATATACTAGAGATACTGACTTCTGGGAGTGGAGATTCTAAATCAGAACTCCATCTTGTAAGTTTTTATTTTACTCCACACTCAGGTCACAGAAATACCCTTCTATTAACTGATGTGGAAAACAAAGGCAGAAGAAAATTTATTAAATTTCCTTACTACCTACAGCCCATTGACAAGTCCTTGAACCAGGTAGGGTGACATTCCTCTAGGGATTCAACCATCTTGATATTGATACTTTGCTAAGGGCAAAAGGCAATCTTATCCCAACCCCCAGGATCCTGTAAATCCACTTTAACATCTAAAAATTCTTTTGGGAACTTCCTTTCTGTCTACCCCCCAGGCTACATGTTGGCAATCATCCCCCAAGCATATGACTGACTGCTATACATCTAAAGGGTCTCATGACTGAGGGTTTACTAAGCAGTAACAAATGACCTTTTCCCAACAATAGCTAGCCCCTTCAGGATCCTGTTAAACCTTATTTCCAAAATACGTGCAAGGCTTACACTATCCCTAAACCCCTCCTAAGTTTAAAGTATATATTGGGCCACTGCTCATGACCCCAGCGCAGCTCTATCTGCCCATGGGTCCTGTCCCCGTGCTTTAATAAAACCACCTTTTTGGGCGCCTGGGTGGCTCAGTTGGTTAAGCGACTGCCTTCGGCTCAGGTCATGATCCTGGAGTCCCGGGATCGAGTCCCTCATCGGGCTTCCTGCTCGGTGGGGAGTCTGCTTCTCCCTCTGACCCTCCTCCCTCTCGTGCTCTCAGTCTCTCATTCTCTCTGTCTCAAATAAATAAAATCTTAAAAAAATTAAAAAAAAATTTTATTTATTTATTTAACAGAGACACAGCAAGAGAGGGAACACAAGTAGGGGGAGGGGGAGAGGGAGAAGCAGGCTTCCCGTGGATCAGGGACCCTGGGATCATGACCTGAGCCGAAGGCAGGCGCTTAACGACCGAGCCACCCAGGCACCCTAAAAGAACATTTTAAATTGATACTGCCAATTGCATATAAAACTCTTCTATTTATTATCTCCATCCCTCCACACACTTTATGTTACTAAAATCACATACTCTTCTCTTTTGGTTGTGTACTTTTCCAAGATCTGAGCACTGGTTGCTGTAAGCTCTACCCACCTTCTCCATGTTTATAGGATCCAGAGTGTTTGAGCACCACAAATTCCCCCAGGGAGCCTCATGAGGTCCGTGAGATGTCAATGGCCACCCAGGAAGTGGCTTGCCATTTGGGGAATCGTGGACACCCACCATGGGCTCTCTCTTTCTTGGTGGAACAATTGTAGTTCCATGTGGTCCCTCATGGTGGGGCACTGTTCTTGCTTGCTGGGGTTGGGGGGAGGGGTGCATTGTGGTCAACAAGAAATGGCTCCTCTTACCCTTCTAATGTTGTCCTTCTTTTTTTTTTTTAAAGATTTTATTTATTTATTTGAGAGAGAGAGTGAGAGAGAGAAAGAGCACAAGAGTGGGGAGCGGGAGAGGGAGAAGCAGACTCCCTGCCGAGCAGGGAGCCTGATGCGGGACTCGATCCCGGGACTCCAGGATCATGACCTGAGCCAAAGGCAGTCACTTAACCAACTGAGCCACCCAGGCGCCCTAATGTTGTCCTTCTTGATCTCTGTGGTCCAGGGGGTGTTTCAGCCTCATCTCTGAGTACTGAGATCTGCCCAGTCATGTCTTTTGTGAATAGTTGGAGTTGAGCTTATTATAAGTACTGTAACAGGAACTACCTATTTTACCATCTTTTTTTTTTTAAGATTTATTTATTTATTTATTTGACACAAAGAGAGAGAGAGACAGTGAGAGAGAGAGCCCAAGCAGGGGTAGCTGCAGGCAGAGTGAGAGGTTAAAGGAGGCTCCCCGCCTAGCAGGGAGCCCGACATGGAGCTCCATCCCAAGACCTGAGCCAAGGCAGATGCCCAACTGACTGAGTCACCCAGGCGCCCCCTATTTTACCATCTTGATGATGTCATTGCTCTGTGATGATTATTATAATGTCTCATGAGCTAAAAATAAATGTTTCCCCGGCGCCTGGGTGACTCAGTTGGTTAGCTGACTGCCTTCGACTCAGGTCATGATCCTGGAGTCCTGGGATCGAGTCCCACATTTGGCTCCCTGCTCAGCAGGGAGTCTGCTTCTCCCTCTGACCCTCTTCCCTCTCGTGCTCTCTAGCTCTCATTCTCTCTCTCTCAAATAAATAAATAAAATCTTTATAAATAAATAAATAAAAATATTTCCCTATTTACATGTAATTATATGTGTATATTTATATATGTGTATAAATATGCACACACACAAACACAGATTAGGGTTCTTATCCTGCAGTTACAATACTGAAATGGTGTACATTTAGATATTGAAAAACAACACTATGGATAATAGGGACAAATTTCTTTAGCATTAAAGATTATTCTATATGATATTTATATTGACATGGTGGTTATTTGATCGATTATCATTACACTGTTTCATTTTATCCTGTTTTAGTTCAAGGAATATTCCAATAGAATATATATATATATTTTTAAGATTTTATTTATTTATTTGACAGAGAGAGACACAGCGAGAGGGAACACAAGCAGGGGGAGTGGGAGAGGGAGAAGCAGGCTCCCCGCTGAGCAGGGAGCCCAATGCGGGGCCCAATCCCACGACCCCAGGATCATGACCTGAGCCAAAGGCAGACGCTTAACAACTGAGCCACCCAGGCGCCCCCCAGTGGAATATATTCAAGCTAAGTTTATTGTTACCAGGAACATTTGGCTGATGTATTTTTAACTTTTTTTTTTTTAAGAGAGAGTGAGAGATCACATGGAGGGTGGGACAGAAAGAGGGAGAAAGAAAATCCCAAACAGACTCCCTGCTGAGTGCTCAGCCCAGGGAGCCTGGATCTTAAGACCCTGAGATCATGACCTGAACTGAAACCAAGAGTCAGATGCTTAACCGAGTATGCCACCAGGCGCCCCTGAGGTTTTTTTTTTAAAGTGAAGTCACATGCAGATCATAAGTGAACAGTTGAATGATATTTCACAGACTGATCACATCTCTATAAGCCACTGAGATCAAGAAACAGAATATTGTTTGTCCTCTAAAATTCCCCTTGAGCTCCTCAGTAACTTTCTGCAAAGCTCAGCACTCTTTTAACATGTAAGGCAAGAGATTGCTGTGCTCACTTTTGTACTTTATATAAATGTAATCAGACAATGGGAACTCTTCTGGATTTGGCTTCTTTTCTTTCCATCTATTGTTTATGAATTTATTTTATTATTATTATTTTTTAAGATTTTATTTATTTATTTGACAAAGAGAGACACAGCAAGAGATGGAACACAAGCAGGGGGAGTGGGAGAGGGAGAAGCAGGCTTCCCACTGAGCAGGGAGCCCGATGTGGGACTCGATCCCAGGACCCTGGGCTCATGACCTGAGCTGAAGGCAGATGCTTAACGACTGAGCCACCCAGGCGCCCCTGTGAATTTATTTTATTCCTGCATGTTATTGTGTATCATTCATTAGAATGGGTCGATCTGATTCCATTATGTGAATATCAAGTGCTTGCATCATTCTGCTGTTAATGGGAGGGCGATGGTTCTCAGTGCAGGACTGTCATGAATAGTGCTGGCATGTAAGATCTATAATTTATGTTTTAGTGGCACATGCACACATATCTGCTGGCTATTTATGTCGCACCAAATTTTTGGTATGTTTAGATATGTTCAGCTTTTAGAGATACTATCAAACACTGACAAAATTTGTACCAATTTTCCCACCCACCAGTAGTGTTTGGGATTTTTGGCTTATCCACAAACTTTCCAAAACTTTGTAGTTCATGTCATCTTCATGTTAGGCACCTGGTTAGTATATGATGTTGCCAAGACATGGTTTTGTTTGCTTTGTTGTTGTTGTTACTTCCTGTTGCTATGGTGTTGGTCATTAACCTTTTGGATAATCTCCTTTTCAGAGTGTTTATTTATTGTGACCATTTTTTCTGTTATATCTTTTTCTTCAGGGTTTATAGTTCTGTATGTTTGGTGAGAATTAGTTCTTTGTCTCCTCTCTCACTCTACCTCTTTTCCTATCTCTTGAGCTTGTGATTCAGAGAACTTTTTTTTTTCAAGATTTTATTCATTTATTTGACGGAGAGAGACACAGCGAGAGAGGGAACACAAGCAGGGGGAGTGGGAGAGGGAGAAGTAGGCTTCCCGCGGAGCAGGGAGCCCGATGTGAGGCTCGATCCCAGGATCCTGGGATCATGACCTGAGCCGAAGGCAGACGCTTAACGACTGAGCCACCCAGGCGCCCCAAGAGAACTTTTTTTTAAAACATTTAAAAAAATTTTTTACTTATTTTTTCTTGAGAGAGAGTATGGGGGAGGGACAGAGGGACAGGGAGCGGGACAGAGGAGAGGGAGAGAGAGAATCACAAGCAGACTCTTTGTTTTGCACAGAGCCCTACACACAGCTCAGAGCCCAAAACAGGACTTGATCTCAGGACTCTGAGATTATGACCTGATCTGAAATCAAGAGTCAATCATTTAACCAACTGAGCCACCCAGGTGCCCCTTGATGCAGACAAGTTCCCAAGTTTAGTGTAATTCTATTTGACATTTCATCCTTTATGGTTAGTGTTTTTGTTTTGTTTTGTTTTGTTTTTAGAGATTTTTAGAAATCTTCTCTTGGCGCGCCTGGGTGGCTCAGTTGGTTGGGCAACCGCCTTCGGCTCAGGTCATGATCCTGTAGTCCCGGGATCAAGTCCCGCATCGGACTCCCTGCTCAGCGGGGAGTCTGCTTCTCCCTCTGATCCTCCCCTTCTCATGCTCTCTGTCTCCCATTCTCTCTCTCAGATTAAAAAAAAAAAAAAAATAGAAATCTTCTCTTATAGTAAGAGCACAGAGAATCATTTGTTTTTCTAAAAATATCATCAATTATCTTTACAATTTCAATCTGAAATCTATTAAGAAATCAGTGTTTTGTGTGGTTCCTGTAGTAAATGAGCTTTTCTATTATTTTTCATATTTTCCCCAAATTTGCTAACAAATTGACATGTATTCTGAAAATGTTGTATTGTGCCTTCTTTTCATTTGCTTACACAAGTCATTTCTTTGCATGGATAAAAATCACCTCGATCTTAGAGCAGACTGCTCCTGTGATCTGTCTCCATCTTTTCCTGCCTCTAGGGATGTTTAGCCATCTCCCAGACCACACACACAATGTCAGTTTTGATGTCATAAACCTTCCATGTACCTCTTTGCTCTGATGAATGATTATTCCTATTTCCCATAGTAGAATGGCCTCCAGAGGTTTGGCAGTAGCAAAAATTTACTTGTTATAGATTGTAGCTGGAATCTTGGCAACCTGATAGCTGGTTTACCATTGACTCTCTCTTTTTTTTTAAAGATTTTATTTATTTGAGAGAGAGAATGAGAGAGAGAGAGCACATGAGAGGGGGGAGGGTCAGAGGGAGAAGCAGACGCCCTGTTGACAGGGAGCCGGATGCGGGACTCGATCCTGGGACTCTAGGATCATGACATGAGCCGAAGGCAGTCGCTTAACCAACTGAGCCACCAGGCGCCCTACCATTGACTCTCTTTACTTCACTGGAGGTAGGGTAAGTTATCCAGATCTTATTGCCGAACACGAGTATAGTCAACTCATTGGACATTGTCTCTGAAGGAGTCCTACCACCAGTGACAGCTTTTGGGTGAAAAGATTTCTGCCATGATTTTGGATGCACACGTTTTTGGTACGTTTACAGAGTGGTCAGGGATGTGTGTTTTGTGGTACAATGTGCATCTTGGGTGTGTTCCAGACCATTAATGTTAGCCCTATGGACACTGGTTAGAAGGAGCTTAATGTAAAAGCTTCTGCGTATTGAGTTTTCAATTTTCCTCTTTATGTCAGATGAGCAGCCAAACATCACAAAATAAAATGTATTTTGGATACTGTTGTGGTTATCAGAACAAAATCAGACATTTGCTGCATACAGCATTGTTATTTTCCTTGAAATCATGTTGTTACCTCATGATCTGGACCAGCTCTTCCTTGATTTTTATCCAGTACAGGCCACAAGCAGTGGGTCAAATGTATTCATAGGATTAATGTCTCCTCCAGATCTTCACCTAAGTTGAGGGCTACTCCAAGTATTTTTGTCCTTGTGACCACCTCTGTTTCATTTTAAACAATTTCCTCTACCTGTTAAGTCTATGTTGCTGTTTTCAGTATTCCCTGTCGATGGTTGGTGAACACCTCTGCCCTAGTCTTCTACCCTAACTCTTATTTGTTTCCCAGTTCTCAGTCCTTTTATGGTATGAGCCATGATTCCACTGTATCCAGGACCTGCTTTGCCTGGATAGGAGTACAAAATCCTCTCATCTTATGAGATAAATGTAAATTCTTTGCTATTGCACAGTTTATGTGTTCCTGCACCCATCTCCCTTAGAAAATTCACTACAGAAATTTAAGGTAGACCCTCATGGGTGTTGGGATTTCTTTACCTGGTTGAATGCAAGACCAATGAAGGCATTGCAAAAATGAATGTTACAGGTCACCTAATTCTTCTGTATTGTATCCTTCCAATCACAGCCTTGGAAAATGTTTCATGATGTAAATTGAATAGATTTTATCCCAGATCCTGTGTCAGATTAGTGAGTGTTTGACATGGTGGTGCACATGGGAACATTAGGCAGGGGACAGGCCAGGTTCAAACTGACGGGTGGATATTGTTGGGAGATGATTCTCATTGGGTTTCCTTTTCTCTGTGTTATGGATAGAGACACTGAAAGTTTTTATTTTGTCTTTCCATTGATTTTTGTGCCTAAAAAAGCTTTGGGATATAGTGATAGCATCTTGCTCTTGTGTAAAGGACAGATTTGTTTATTTTACAGGAAAACAGCTGTCTCTTTCCATGGCAAAGGATCGGGCAGATAAACTTGATGTTCCTTGAAGATATTGGGATTTCCTATCTCAGGGTCTCACAGATGTGACAGAAACCCACTGCATGTGCAACATCTGCCTGTATCAATTGGGGGTGGGGAGCTGGCAAATGAAATTAATGTGATGAAGAAGTTTATGGTATTTGCTGTGTCACGAGCCACAAGATCCTTGGACTTTGATCTAGGAGTCTTCTGTCTTCTGCCATCGGTGGAAAATTATTACAGTCCAACTTGTGACATTATAGACCTTGTGTAATCTTGGAATTCTTATAGTTCTCGAGATTATCCATGGACTTTATTCAAAGTAAAACAGGTGTATCTGGGTCTGTTTCGGCTTTTGTTCATTTGTTTTGTTATTGTTGCTTTTAAATTTTTATTTATTTGTCAGAGAGAGAGCTCACAGCAGGGGGAGTGGCAGGCAGAGGGAGAAGCAGGCTCCCCACTGAGCAGGGAGCCCAACTTGGGACTCTGATCCCAGGACCCCTGGATCATGACCTGAGATGCTCAACCAACTGAGCCACCCAGGTGTCCCTCATTTGTTGTTTTGATTGCACATATAAATGAATTCATATGCTATTTATCTTTCTTTGACTTATTTTGCGTAGAATAATACCTTCTGGGTCTGTTTATGTTGTTACAAATGGCAAGAAACAACAACAACAAAAAAGCAGAAACAGACCCCAAAACACAGTGAACAACCCGCTGGTTGCCAGAGTGAACCAGGGTGGGAGAATGGCAAAATGGGTAAAGAGGAGGGGCGCCTGGGTGGCTCAGTCGGTTGAGCAACTGCCTTCGGCTCAGGTCATGATCCTTGAGTCCGGGGATCGAGTCCCGCATCGGCTCCCTGCTCGGCAGGGAGTCTGCTTCTCTCTCTGACCCTCACCCCTCTCATGCTCTCTCTAGCTCATTCTCTCTCAAACAAATGAATAAAATCTTTTAAAAAAAAGAAAGAAAGAAACGTGTTGGGCGCCTGGGTGGCTCAGTTGGTTAAACAACTGCCTTCGGCTCAGGTCATGATCCTGGAGTCCCGGGATCGAGTCCCGCATCGGGCTCCCTGCTTGACGGTGAGTCTGCTTCTCCCTCTGACCCTTTCATGCTCTATCTCATTCTCTCTCTCAAATAAATAAATAAAATCTTAAAAAAAAAAAAATGGGTAAAGAGGAATGGGAAGTACAGACTTCTATTTATGGAATTAGTATGTCATGGGGATAAAAGACACAGCCTAGGGAGCACATTGAATGTTGTTATAATAACATTATATCGTGACAGATGGTAGCTCACCTGGGTTCAGCATAGTACAACCTATGGAGCTGTCAAATCACTATGTTGTACACCCGAACTAATATAACATTGTAGTGTGAAGCTGTGGTAATTAGCAAAAGTACAGGGGAAATTGATAAAGACTTTGAGGACGCCTGGGTGGCTGAGTCAGTTAAGCGTCTGCCTTCAGCTCAGGTCATGATCCCGGGGTCCTGGGATCAAGTCCTGCATCAGGCTCCCTGCTCACTGAGGAGCCTGCTTCTCTCTCTGCTCCTCCCCACGGCTCATGCTCGAGTTCTCCCTCTCTCTTTCTCTCGAGTGTGCATGTGTGCAAAAAATAAATAAAAATGCTTAAAAAAAAAAAAAAGACTTTGGAATCAGAGGGATCCAAGCTGAGAAATCCAGTGTTGCGACCGCTAACAGTGGTATGTGACCTTACTTGTCAAAGTGGGAGCTATTTCTTTTTTTTTTTTTAAGATTTTATTTATTTATTTGAGAGAGAGAGAATGAGAGAGAGAGAGCACATGAGAGGGGGGAGGGTCAGAGGGAGAAGCAGACTCCCCGCCGAGCAGGGAGCCCGATGCGGGACTTGATCCTGGGACTCCAGGATCATGACCTGAGCTGAAGGCAGTTGCTTAACCAACTGAGCCACCCAGGTGCCCAAAGTGGGAGCTATTTCTAAGGATGTTTGGCATGCTGACTGGAAGAAGAAGAAGTAAAAGGAGGTCAAGAGAAGAGTGACTGGATCAAGTTTGTCATTCAGGGGCGGAGTTAGCGTGAATGAAAAGTGAAGGGATGGAAGGACTCCAAGCTCACCTATTTTATTTTCTTCCCCATGTTTAGGAAGCCTTGAAACTTTTCTTCTTGTATGATGGAGGCCTGGAATTTTGTGTGCAACATACATTCTCAAGGTTTGACTTCCCAGTGCAGCAGTGTGTTTCAGATTATAGAAGTATATTTTGGGGGGGTGCCTGGGTGGCTGAGTTGGTTGGGCATCTGCCTTCAGCTCTAGTCGTGATCTCAGGGCCCTGGGATGAAGACTGCATTGGGGGTGGGGTTCCCTGCTCAGCAGGGAGCCTCTTCTCCCTCTCCCTCTGCCCTTTCCCCTGCTTGTGCTCTCTGGCGTGCACTCTCTCTCTCTCTCTCTCTGTCATATAAATAAATAAACAAATCTTTAAAAAACATATATATAGGGGCGCCTGGGTGGCTCAGTCGTTAAGCGTCTGCCTTCGGCTCAGGTCATGATCCCAGGGTCCTGGCATTGAGCCCCACATCGGGCTCCCTGCTCAGTGGGGAGTCTGCTTCTCCCTCTCCCACTCCTCCTGCTTGTGTTCCCTCTCTCGCTGTGTCTCTGTCAAATAAATAATTAAAATCTTCAAAAAAAATAAATATTTCCACACTTATTTGAAAAAAAAGGTAAATTTCTTAAAAATAAAAACACGTATTTCTTAAAAATAAAAACGATACATACTTATTAAAATATCTCCACACTTATTTGAAAAAATAAAGCTGGGGCACTTGGGTGGCTCAGTCGTTAAGCGTCTGCCTTCGGCTCAGGTCATGATCCCAGGATCCTGGGATCAAGCCCCATGTCTGGCTCCCTGCTCCGCGGGAAGCCTGCTTCTCCTTCTCCCACTCCCCCTGCTTGTCTTCCCTCTCTTGCTGTCTCTCTCTCTGTCAAAAAATAAAATAAAATCTTTTAAAAATAATAATAATAGGGGCGCCTGGGTGGCTCAGTTGGTTAAGTGACTGCCTTCGGCTCAGGTCATGATCCTGGAGTCCCTGGATCGAGTCCCACATCCGGCTCCCTGCTCGGCAGGGAGTCTGCTTCTCCCTCTGACCCTCCTCCCTCTCATGCTGTCTCTCATTCTCTCTCTCTCAAATAAATAAATAAAATCTTAAAAAAATAAATAAATAAAAATAATAATAAATAATAAATAAAAATAATAAAAAACATATATATTTTTGGTGGGGGGGTTGTTTTTTGAATACACTTAGTGCCTTTGAGTGAACTCAAGCTGGATTCCATGCATCCTTTATTCATCCTTTATCAGTTTCCTGGTTCCCATGTGAGGTGCACCTCTTCCTTCTATTTTCCCACCACCTAGAAAGGAATAAATTTTTGTCATTGTTTGGTTAAACCTCACAGATAAATGAGGTAAGGGAGCGCCCGAGCACATGAATGCTTTCTGAATGCTTAGATTCTGTATTTTGAACAATGATAATACAGTGGATTTCAAATGCATAACTTAGTCAATATGGGAGCTTAATATATTTAAATTAATAATCATAATGGTTTTTAAAGTGTTAACATGAATCTGTAATGAATGAGGTGTTATCCCACGACCAGTGTTAACCTATCTTTCTTACTTTAAGGTTGTAGGTAATTGATGGAATCTATCACATATTTGGTAATGGAACAGAATGGACCTAGTAATGGCCTTAAGGTTTAAATAATGTGTGAATGTTTTTCCCCTAGTCTATCTAATGTATCATTTTTCTCCTCTTTGGGACTATTAGGATATTATAATGGATATGTTACACATTATACAGAGGTATTGATGTATGTTTAGCTCACATACTCCATGATAGTGCTACTTGGCATGTATCATGGGAACTCAGTAGTTTTGCAGGGGCCTTGAACTGACATCAGCTCTTCTCACTAGTGTGTTCTCTAGACAGCACTGCAGAGTCCCATGTAAATGTAACTTCTGATATGACATCTCCATTCGGCCCATATGAACAACCAACTCACCTGTCTCCCATGACTTTCCCCTCGTGTGTCCTTTAGAGAATACTCCCACAGAGCTTACCTAAACCTGTTTTAGTTCAAATGGCTCAATCTGGACGAAGCCCAGGGCCCCTAAAGCACTCCACATGGACCCTAATGAAATTACGTGCCTCACATCATGAGTGAGGGTGTTGTTTTATGTTTCTATGAAGTAAACATACACATTTGAGAGTGCTAGGTGTGTAATAGATATCCCATAATTAGCAGAAACATATTCCAATAGGAGTGAAAATTTAGCCCCAGGTGAAGGATAGGAAATCTACAACATGAAGAACCGGCATGAATTCTGCATGTGGGGGGGTGCCTGGGTGGCTCAGTCAGTTGGGCATCTGCCTTTGGCTCCGGTCATGATCCCAGGGTCCTGGGACCGAGCCCTGCATTTGGCTCCCTGCTCAGCAGGAAGCCTGCTTCTCCCTCTCCCACTCCCCCTGCTTGTGTTCCCTCTCTCGCTGTCTCTCTCTGTCAAATAAATAAAATCTAAACAAAAAACAAAAAAATTCTGCATGTGGGGAGGACACCTGTCTTGGGTTCTACAGCTGACTCCCTGAATTTAGAAAAATATCTTTTACTCATTTTATTTCCTAGTTATATTCAGATCTCCAGTTGTATTTTGTTTCATTTTTCTTTCCAGCTACATAGGCATCAGAACCATTCTTCTTTGCCTGTATTGTGATGAGAGTGACCTCACTGACCTCCTAAGGGAGATTAGAGATATGTAAGTCCAGTGAGCCTCAATATTAATTCAGATATTTAGCACTGGAATGTGGGATCTGAATTATAAGTAAAACATGATGAAGAGAGAAAGATAAGACCTATTAAAAGAAAATGTGAAAGGGGCGCCTGGGTGGCTCAGTCGTTAAGCGTTTGCCTTCGGCTCAGGTCATGATCCCAGGGTTCTGGGATCGAGCCCCACATCGGGCTCCCTGCTCAGTGGGAAGCCTGCTTCTCCCTCTCCTCCCCCTCATCCTCTCTCTCACTATCTCTGTTGCCTTCTCTGTCTCTGTCTCCCTCTCTCTCAAATAAATAAATAAATAAATAAAATCTTAAAAAAAAAAAAGAAAGGAAGTGTGAAGACCTCTTTCCAGTGACTCCCTTTCGTCACTCCAAAGGTACAGACAGCTCTTGGTGGTGTCCTCTGATGAGTAAATGTGATAGAGATAAGGAATTGGCAAATGTGGTGGGTTTCTAAGGATTAGGGAAGTCCTATTTTATGTTCATGATTTAATTGAATTACAGAGGAACAGATGCTGTTGGAATACAATGATTACTGTGATTGCCCAGGCCTAGATCAATGGCAGTGGTTTGAGGAGGGGTATTGGTTGAGGCAATCATTGCAGGCACAGCTTTAAAATGTCACATGCTTGGGGTGCCTGGGTGGCTCAGTCGTTAAGGGGCTGCCTTCAGCTCAGGTCATGATCCCAGGGTCCTGGGATCGAGCCGCATGTCAGGCTCTCTGCTCAGCAGGGAGCCTGCTTCTCCCTCTCCATCTCCCTTTGCCTGCCGCTCCCCCTGCTTGTGCTCTCTCCCTCTCTATCTCTGTCAAATAAATAAATCAAACCTAAAAAAAGAAAAAAAAAAAAAGAGTCTTTTTCTTGCTTTGTCTCTCTCCCTCTCTACATTGTTACTTCATGATTGATTAAATTCCTGGTGGATAGGTGGACTATGGTCTCCCCAAAGGGTCTTCTCATTGCTCTTCTGATTTTTCATTATACTAATATTCTAATGTGTTCTCTGTTTTGCTTTGTTCCTTACAATTGTTGAGATATACCAAGCCGTTTCTGACTCCTTTACGCAACCAACAGATGATACTTACTACTCAAAACAAATTCACCCCCAATACCCCTCTGGACTCTGTGACGGTGGCCTTCTGTAGTAATTACATGTAGGACAGATAGTGACCAGTTTCAGTCCATAGGTAGGGACGTGTCTACAAACCCTGTCACTGTGAGGAAGTTACACAAGATGAGCTCTTCACCCTTCCACAGCCTTAAAGACCGAAGGACCCATCTATACGGTGGAATATTACTCAGCTATAAAAAATAATGAAACCTTGCTGTTTGCAATATGTGGATGGAGCTACTGTATTATGCTAAGTGACTTAAGTGACAGAAAGACAAATACCTAATGAGTTCACTCATATGTGGAATTTAAGAAATGAAACAGATAAACACAGGGGGAAAAAAAGCTAGGGAAACCACAAAACAGACTCTTTTTTTTTTTTTTAAGATTTTATTTATTTATTCATGAGAGACAGAGAGAAGCAGAGGGAGAAGCAGGCTCCCAAGGAGCCGGGAGCCTGATGTGGGACTCGATCCCAGGACCCTGGGATCATGACCTGAGCCGAAGGCAGACGCTTAACCATCTGAGCCACCCAGGTGCCCAAAACAGACTCCTAAGTAGAGAGAACAACTGAGGGTTGTTGGATAGTGAGTGGGTGGGAGGATGAAATGAGTGATGGGTTAAGGAGGGTGCTTGTGAGGAGCATTGGGTGTTGTATATGAGTGATGAATACTAAATTCTATGGCTGAACCTAATATGCTATGTGTTAACTGACTGGGATTTAAAGAAAACTTGAAACTACAAAAAAAAAATAATAATTTAAAGACAGAAAACTGGTCATTGGTGAAATGATGAGAGAGAGAAACAGAAAAATGCTCACTTAAAGCCCAGAAGGCTCAACTATAGTCTGCATAGTTGTGATAAAGATCCAATAAGTGCTTGTTGGGATATTCTTAAAGAGTCTCATAACTTCCTGTATATCTCACCAACAGTTAATATCGAACTGGATGATAAGCACCATAGAAAATTTTCAAAACTAGTTTTAGGAGTAGAAATTGGAGGGGCGCCCGGGTGGCTCAGTTGGTTCGGCGTCTGCCTTCGGCTCAGGTCATGATCCCAGGGTCCTGGGATCAAGCCCTGCATCGGGCTCCCTGCTCCGCGGGAAGCCTGCTTCTCCCTCTCCCACTCCCCCTGCTTCTGTTCCCTTTCTCACTGTGTCTCTCTCTGTCAAAGAAATAAATAAAATCTTAAAAAAAGAAAGAAAGAAGAAAGAAAAGAAAGAAAAGAAAGAAAGAAGAAAAAAAATCCCCTGGGTACTGCAAAGTTATTTTCACTAAAGAAAATAATTGTGGCAAACAGCAAAACTCCATGCCTGATTATAGTATATTGATTCTAATACATTTTCCCCCACATTTTAAACAGCTCTTCAATCCATGAGGATTACACTCAACGGAATGTCACAGTTTAATTAACAGGGGATCTCCTCCCCTCCCGCTTCTTGGTGGCACATAAAATCAACACTCATCTCACAATTAAAGGTTTCTTAGTGTTGAGATCATCATCATCATCTTAAAAATAATGCAATATGAGGGTGCCTGGGTGGCTCAGTCCTTGAGTGTCTGCCTTCAGCTCAGGTCATGATCCCAGGGTCCTGGGATCGAGCCCCGCATCGGACTCCTTGCTCTGCAGGGAGCCTGCTTCTCCCTCTCCCTCTGCTGTTCCCCTGCTTGTGTTCCCTCTCTGTCTCTCTCTCTGTCAAATAAATAAATAAAATCTTAAAAAAAAAAAAAGGAATAGAAATTTGATGAGGGGCGGCTGGGTTGCTCAGTTGGTTAAGCCCCTGACTCGTGATTTTGGTTCAGGTTAGTATCTCAGGTCGTAGAATTGAGCCCTGTGGAGTGGAGCCTACCCCCTTGAGCACTGAACATGTAACCATTACTTCAAACATTAGAAGTGTAGCTCTTAGAATGCCTGGATGGCTCAGTCAGTTAACGGTCCAACTTTGGCTTGGATCATGATCTCCGGTTCCTGTGATAGAGCCCTGGGGTGGGCTTGTTGCTCGGGGGGAGTCTTCTTGTTCATCTCCCTCTGCCTCTCCTCCCCACTCATGCTTGATCTCTCTCTCTCTCTCTCTCTCTCTCAATCACACACACACCCCCCACACACATATAAACAAAACCTTAAAAAACAAAAAAAGTGTAGCTCTCTGAGGATGAGTTCTGTCCACATGCTACTTCAATAAACTAAGTTGCACCATAAAACATGGCAAGAATTCTTTCTTACTGTTGTGTGAAGGATCCCACAATTTTGTTACCAAAAAACCCAAGCTGACCGAAATCCCTTTCAAAAACTAATGCACAAGGCATGAGTTTTGATGGGAAAGGAGTATCAGGTTTATTCAGGAGGCCAGCCACTTGGGAAGAAGAAGGACTCGTATCCAAAAACCAACACCGTTTCAGCCTGGCCCTGAGATTTTTAAGGAACTTGGGAGCAGTTAATCAGTAGGAGGGGAGCAGGCCAGTCTGAAACACTTCTTGACTGCCTGCCGACGCACTGGTGGTGACCAGCGAGGTGACCGACTCACTTGGAGGTTGGGCATGGGTGCTTCGGGGATAGGTGGTGCCAGAAGGTATGCTTACCAGTCCTTCTAGGAAACAATGCATGATGTATAAATGTACAAAGGTCGGTTTCGTTCATCACTCACACAGGCTAAAGGCGCACTCTGAAATTTAAGGACTACAAAGATGGCCAGAGGGGCCCAGGCAGGGCTTCAGTATGGCTTAAAAAAAATGTCTTCTAGGTTGTTCTGTGGCTGCAATGGCATTATTTCCTTCTGTTGTGAGGATGATATAGACACCAAGAATCAATTAGATGGGGGACCTATATCGGGGAGAAAGCTGATACCAGAGATTAACTTTTTATATCATCAAGAGTTGCCTGCCTAGAGGGGCAAAGCATTGTTTGATGTAGATTTCCTCTTTCCATTCTCCTATGAATGTATGTCCCGTTTTCAAAATTGCAAATCCCACACCATCTTAAGTCACAGTGGCATGGAAGCCTCAATCGCCTGTCTTTGAGCCTCATGTCTTTCAGGTTCCCATAATTTAGAAATTATTTGAGGGCGCCTGGGTGGCTCAGTTGGTTAGGCGACTGCCTTCAGCTCAGGTCATGATCCTGGAGTCCCGGGATCGAGTCCCGCATCGGGCTCCCTGCTCGGCAGGGAGTCTGCTTCTCCCTCTGACCCTCCTCCCTCTCATGCTCTCTGTCTCTCATTCTCTCTGTCTCAAATAAATAAATAAAATCTTAAAAAAAAAAAAAAGAAATTATTTGAATTATTAGACAGCCCAAAGAATTGAGAATGGAGTGAGGAAAACATGTGTTCCTCTCCTAATATTCATTCTGTTGTATAAACTGACCTCCCTGCTTCAGACCCAAAATATAACAGGAACACAGAGTGGGGAATAAAGAGGAAGAGTAGTCTTTTTTTTTTTTTTTAAGGTTTTATTTATTGATTTGAGAGAGAGACAGAGCACACAAGTGAGAGAGAGGAGGGACAGACAAAGAGGGAGAAGCAGACTCCCCGCTGGGAAAGTAGCCCAATGCAGGATTCGATCCCAAGACCCCAGGAGCACAACCTGAGCCAAAAGCGGATGCTTAACCCACTGAGCCACCCAGACGCCCAGAACAGCAGCTTTATTGCTTTGCCAGCGAAGGATGCTGCAGCAGGTCAGGGTCTTCAAAACTGGAAGCTCACCCAGAGGAAGGGGCTAGGGTTTTGTACGGAAACGCAGGATCTAGCCCGTTTCCATAAGAACTGTGTCTGTGCGGCCAGCCCTGTTCATCATGTTGTCAAGGTGGAACCAGGTTCCTGAAACGAAGGGCTGAGAAGTGAGAAGAAGAGGTTTGTGGAGGAGAAGAGAAAGGTTACTTATTTTGAAATGGCATCTTGCTGAAGCATTAAGCTAGCCGCTTTTTTTTTGTTTGTTAAACTTGATGCTTTTCAGTGGTTTTCATTTCAGTCACCAGGACAACTGTTTTAAGAACACTTCATATTTTACAGTGAGAAACCACTCAATGTTTTCTAGAATGGGTGAAATAAAGAAAAAGGATAATACCAAATTTACCTGAGAGTGCTGAGAATTAGAATTCTAATATATCGCTGATGAGATGGTAAAGAATATAATCACTTTGGAAAACCTAAAATATGTCTCTTTGGCCTAAGCATTATTTTAGGCTGGTTATTTTTATTTTATTTTTTTATTATTATTTTTTAAGATTTTATTTATTTGAGAGAGAGAGAATGAGAAACAGAGAGCACGAGAGGGAGGAGGGGCAGAGGGAGAAGCAGACTCCCTGCTGAGCAGGGAGCCCAATGCAGGACTCGATCCCAGGACCCCAGGATCATGACCTGAGCCGAAGGCAGTCGCCCAACCAGCTGAGCCACCCAGGCACCCTAGGCTGGTTATTTTAAGTAAAAGGCAGATAAAGGAAAAGCTCTGAAATTCTGTGTTTACTTTTTTTTTTTTTTTAAGATTTTATTTATTCATTTGACAGAGAGAGACACAGCAAGAGCGGGAACACAAGCAGGGGGAGTGGAGGAGGGAGAAGTAGGCTTCCTGCTGAGGAGGGAGCCGGATGCGGGGCTCGATCCAACGACCCTGGGACCATGATGTGAGCCGAAGGCAGACGCTTAACGACTGAGCCACGCAGGCGCCCCCTGTGTTTACTTTTGAAAGAGATATTTGCATTTATAAGGGAAAGCTCCATTTGTAAGGAGTTTCCCTTTGTGTAGCAGAAAGAGGGAGAATATGCTAATCTCCACAAAGTCTGATCAGTGGAGAAGGCAAGGCTGTGCTTTGCATGGTCACCTCCCCATTTACTTCCCAGTAGGATCACCTGTGGAGTTTCAAAAAAGGATCATCACTGGTGGCCTCCCCCTCAGATTCTGTCCATTGGTTTGGGTTAAAACAAGTGTTGTGTTCATTAAGGGCTCCAGGTAATTCTAAGTGAGGCCAGGATTAAACTCGAGGGCTTCAGGTTATTTTATGAGAGTTGAGAGCAGGCTTTGGCTCAAGGAGAGGTTAACAGGGTCTCTGCCACATGAGTCAGGGAGGCTTAGGTTCATGAAGCACAAGGTTCCTAGGCTGTAGCTGAATTTGTGGGGGCTGCGGGAGGGGATTCTCCCTCCCCACCCAGCCCCCGGAAAGCCATTAAGGAAAAGTCAGGGATTGGTCTCCAAGTAGGTGCTCACAGTTTCTGAATAGCTCCTGACGCAAAGGACTAGGAAGCTGGGCCTTTTCTGCATTTCAAAGTCTTGCCTGCAGGTTAGCAGTTTCAGGTGGAGAAGCTCTGTTGGTGATTTTAAGGGGATTTTTCTCCTAATGCGGCTGTGATTTCTCCACAGACATCTTGTGAGAAAGAAAACTAGAGGTCGAGGTGAAAGAAGAAATGACCAGTTCTCAGGTAAGCCTGGTGTCCCAGGAGAGACTGTGTCATCTTTTTCTCCGTAGATTCCTTGCATTTAGAAATTTCAAATGTTATGGGGTGGCTGGGTATGGACACTGGGGAGGGTATGTGCTATGGGGAGCGCTGTGAATTGTGTAAGACTGATGAATCCCAGACCTGTAGCCCTGAAACAAATAATACATTATGTGTTAATAAAAAAAGAAATTGCAAATGTTGATTCCTCTAGTTTGATGTTTCTCCCTTATGTTTTCAACTATTTTTAAGATCTTCTCAGAAGTGATACTCAAGGTTAGGTCTTCAGAATACTCTATATCCCAGAGCCTTCTCGCCTGTGTCTCCAACCTGGCTTCCAATAGGGCATCAACAGTTGTCACTTTGGATTAAAGTCCTGCAAGTATTGGAAACTATTCCCTTGGTGGCAGATCCAGAGGGGAAGGCGTTGAGTCCAAGATTCCTGTTGTTGATGAGGTCCGGTCCTGGGATATCAGGGAAGGAAAACATTTCTCATTTAGGTCCCGTCTGGATGCTTGATCAGCTCTATGTAGCCCAGGAGTAAGAAAATGCACCAATATACCATCCCAGATGGGTATGAGGTCCAGAATAACTGGGAAAGTTCTATTCTAAAAAAGGGGGTGGGAGAGTCTTGGTCTTTAGAATGTGAAAAAGATATTCTTTTCAAATACACTAGAGGTTCCCCCGGCTGTCTCAGTCGGCTAAGTTTGGACTGTTGATTTCAGCTCAGGTTGGGATCTCAGGGTCCTAGAACAGTATCCCGCTTCTGGTGCTGTGCTCAGAGGGGAGTCAGCTTGAGATTTCTTTCTCCCTCTCCTTCTGCCTCTCCCCATCTCCTCTAAAATAGAAAAAAAAGTCCTGGGCCCCAGGGTGGCTAGATCGGTTAAGAGTCTGCCTTCTGCCTTGAGCTCAGGTCTTGATCCCAGGGTTCTGGGATCCATCCCCACACCGGCTCCCCGATGGGTGGGGAGCCAGCTTCTCCCTCTGCCTCCTTGTTCTCTCTCTTTCACATAAAAAATACATCTTTTTTTTTTTTTTTTTTTAATTTTATTTCTTTGTCAGAAAAAGAGAGCACAAGCAGGGGGAAGTGCAGGCAGAGGGTGAAGCAAGCTTCCTGCTGAGCAAGGATTCCCCATGCGGGATGTGGTTCCAGGATCTTGGGGTCATGGCCTGAGCCAAAGGCTGATGCCCAACTGACTGAGCCACCCAGGCGTTCCAATAAATACAATCTTTAAAAAGAACAAAATATAGATCTTTAAAAATCAAAATAAAAAAATGAAATAAACTAGCTATTACAGCACATGGACTCTGTGGTGTCTCAGCCAGTCAGATGGGAGCCCCAAACGTGGCTCAGTGATTGGGTGGAAGCCAGTCAAGCGGGCACGGAAAAGAATTTACCTAAGGCCGAACAAAGGATATAAAAGTTTATTGAATACACTGCAAAAGAGCACCAGGCAGGAGAGCAGAGGATAGGCTGCAAGGAGCACTGGGTGGGCGGGTTTTCTTTCTTTCTTTTTTTTTAAGATTTTATTTATTTGACAGAGAGATACAGCGAGAGAGGGAACACAAGCAGGGGGAGTGGGAGAGGGAGAAGCAGGCTTCCTGCCGAGCAGGGAGCCCGATGCGGGACTCGATCCCAAGACCCTGGGATCATGACCTGAGCCAAAGTCAGATGCTTAAGGACTGAGCCACCCAGGCGCCCCAAGGGTGGGGGAATTTCTTAAAGGGGGAAGGTGAGGAGTTATGGCGACATATGGAACTTTCCCTTTTTTGGTCTATGTCCCTGGTTGTCAGAATCCCATTGGTTAGTTAGGGCCTATGGCTACTGTGAGGTGGGTTGGGCCTGCCCAAACCCAGCCAAGGGGTCGCTGTGGGCCCTTTCTCCATCCCTTTGCTCAAGCCTGCTTGCCTAAAAGCAGCCTGTAGAGAAACTGTAGGTGATTGGATTGTGTGTATATGTATATCCACTGTATTTTCATAATTAGATTTATATTCTGAATTACTGTTTTCAGACCACAAGAAATACCAGTGATGGTGTGTCCTTGATGTGCCTTAGGGACTGATACCAATTTCTTTCCGTGCAGCTGCTGTTAACTTCTTTTATTGGCTTGGTGGTCACTGCCAGATCCCTCCCCTGTAATGTTCATATTTTCCCTCTTGTCATTTGGAAGGAACATAATATACTGAGCAATATGCAGAAACTATCACATTTCAGATGTAAACTTCTTTGTTCTGAGTTTCTCGCCAGAAAATATTTTCATATTTGAGAGAGAGAGAGAGCACGCGAGAGCACATGGGTGAGGAAAGGGGGAAGAGGGAGAAGCAGATTCTGCACTGAGTGGGGAGCCGAACTCAGGGCTCCATGCCAGGAGCCTGGGATCATGACCTGAGCTGAAGAGAGACTCTTAGCCAACTGAGCCATCTAGGTGCCCCTTGCTTGTAGTTTCTGATGAGGAGAACAAAGTCAAAAGAAGTGTGGACGAAATTAAATTTCCTTCAACTTCCAATCCGTTGATAAATACCTGAGATAGGCAGAGTATGACATTTCTCAGGAATTCACAACTGCCTCATGTTAATGTTTTGTTGGAAGCAAAAACAGCCTTAGCTGGACAATAGCCAGACCTCCAGGATCCTGTCATTCCTCTTGAGCATAGGAAAATCCCTTTGGAAATGTCCTCTATCTCTACCACCAAATAGATGGTGGCCATCATCCTTCAAGCATATGGTCCACTGAAAAATACCTGAAGGTCTCATGACTAAAGTGTTACTAGACAGTAAGTGACCTCCTCATAACACCAGCTAGGCCCTCATGGTCCTGGAAACTTGCTTCCAAATTCCTGAGATTCTTGTGCTATCCCTCACCCCCTCCGCACTTGAAAGCATATAATCAGTCACTGCTCACAACTTCAGTTCAGCTCTTTCTACCGTCGGGTCCTCTCCCCGAACTTTAAGACTACATTTTTTGCACCACAGCTGCCTCAACAGTTCTTTCTTCATCATTCACTCCTGAACCCCAACATTTCCATCAGAAACGTCTCAAGAATTCTTTCTTCACCATTGGTTCCGCTCCCACATCCCAACAGTTTGCACTGACAAGGAGGGCGCTCTATCAACTCTATCAACTACACAACCTCTGTGTAGTTGATAGAGTTGACTTCTGGGAGCGAAACTTTCCAGTCAGTCAGCCCTCCATCCCATAGGTTTTTCTTTTACTCCGCACTCACGTCACAGAGAAGGAAACGTCAGGTCTGGTTCTGGGTGGTGACATTAACTCCCTCTTTCATCTTAGGGACCATTGTGAACTCTGCCAGTGGCCACTTGGTAACTGTCGTATTTATTGCAGGGACTGCTGACATTCAGGGACGTGGCCATCGAATTCTCTCAGGAGGAGTGGGGATGCCTGAACCTCATTCAGCGGGAATTGTACAGGGATGTGATGTTAGAGAACTACGGACACCTCCTCTTCCTGGGTGAGGATGACTCCTTCCAGATTTCCTAAAGCCCACTCTGGGATTTCTTCCCTCCTGTGTAGACTGTCTCTTGGGAGATTCCTCTTTGAATGACTGGAATTCAGATCGAGGCAGAAAGGGAAATAAGTAGGGGTTTCTGATGTAGTGAAACACCTTCATGGTGTTTCCTTTTCAGCCTTAGCTTCCCCTTCCTCAAAGTAACATCATCACTTCCGTAGATGAGTGGCAATTCTAAATACTTAGTGGCAGAGAATGGTACTGCTCACATCTTAAACTGACATTTCCAGTTCTTATGTCTACTAGTTGGAAGTGGAGATTAGGATGTGAACATTGGAAATGCCTCCTCTGTGTGTGTGTGTTTTAAGATTTTACTTATTTATTTGACAGAGACAGATAGCGAGAGCAGCAACAAAAGCAGGGGGAGTGGGAGAGGGAGAAGCAGGCTTCCCGCTGAGCAGGGAGTCCCATGTGGGGCTCGATCCCAGGACACTGGGATCATGACCCGAGCCGAAGGCAGACACTTAACGACTGAGCCACCCAGGCGCCCCTCCTGTGTGCTCTAAAGGGACTGTTGGGCAACAGCTTTTGGGAAACCATGTTCTAGAATTCTACAATGTCCTCTCTTCTGTACTGAACACAATCCTGATGGAAAGTTAGAATCTACAGCAATACTCATTTTCCCTTTTCCTCATAAACAGGTCTGATTCTGTCAAAGCCAGACCTGATGATGTTTTTGGAGCAAGAGAAGCAGCTCTGGGATGTGAAGAGAAAGGAAACAGTAGCCTTTCATCCAGGTAGGTGGGAATGAAAGAGGCAGATGACATAGGGGAGGTCCAAATCTGAAGGAGGAAGGTAGGTGTGGTTTGAGTAGCTCTCCTTGAATGAAACTCAGTTGGAGACGCCCAGTTTTATTTCTCTCTCTCTCACAAAGAGACATCTGCTAGCCAACATTCTCATGCTCTTACATTCTCTAAGGATTCTCCTTCAGCTCCCGTGATGGTCCATCACATCCACAGGGAGGGCCAGGGGACTCTCCTGGGAGCGGGAGAGCCTCCATAGCCTGAGAGCTTCTCCATAGCTGTGAGGGCCCTGGGAAAATCCTCCTATTTCTGAGGAACTCTATGCTAAGCCCTTGGTAAATTCTATTTTTCCTCATGGGAGAAGTAGGTCAGGGTAGTTGTATGCACATTGGGGTTTGGTGGAGAAATTCCGGGAACACTTGAGACAGATTTCTATTTTTTTTTTATTAATTAATTAATTAATTAATTAATTAATTATTTGGTAAAGATTTTATTTATTCATAAGAGAAAGAGAGAGAGGTAGAGGGAGAAGCAGGCTCCCTGCTGAGCAGGGAGCCCGATGTGGGACTTGATCCCAGGGCCCTAGGATCATGACCTGAGCCGAAGGCAGTCGCCCAACCAACTGAGCCACCCAGGCGCCCCCCGAGACAGATTTCTAATGTTTTCTGGTTTATGCTTTCCAATGTCACGGAGGCTTTAATCTTAATCTTGTAAAACTGAGACTCAGTAACTTCATCAGATAACAAAGCACCTCCCTAAAATGAGAAAATGTACTCTTTTATTTCCCTTCAAAAGTTCATTCTTTTTCATATTAACTAATATAGTGTTTCCACTCTGAGTTCCATTCCTCAATGATGAAATAATGTAATGTCTCTATTTGTTTCCTAGAATTCCTACATAAATAATGCTATTGTGGAACTAGCACATTTAGAACTCAGAACTTGTAGCCTTTAATAAAGTTTCAATGATTACCTTTTTTTTTAATAATCACACCATTTTATAATTCTGTCTTATATGAAGTTCTTGTGACTTTGTCGTATGTGTTTTCACTTTCTAATTAGTTGATATTAGATTTTAAAAGATTTTATTTGTGCGAGACAGAGAAAGAGAGAGAGAGAGAATGAGCAGGGGAAAGGCAAAAGGAGAGGGAGAAACAGACTCCCTGCTGAGAAGGGAGCCCATTGGGGGGCTCGATCCCAGGACCCTGAGATCCTAACCTGAGCTGCAGGCAGACGGTTAACTGACTGAGCCACCCAGGCACCCCAAACCCCCATATTTCAAAAGTCGTTTTGTTCAGTAATGTAATTTTGCTTCATGGGAATTTAATGATTAGGTTTTTCTTCTGCTTTCCTTAGAATGTATCAGAATTTAATCCCAAATATTAATTTCAGATACAGTGTCTTGTCAGCATATTTTACAACTTTCATGATGTTTGTTTATTTAGAAATGAAGATGTTTTTTGTGTCCTCTGTCTTGAAGAGTGGATTATAGCCTTACATTCTGTGTAGGAGGAGGAATATATTAATAATGAAATACATTTCTTTCAACCTTTTTAAGTGTTCATAAAATTTTCATTTATGGCTTTTAATGATTGATTTTAATGAACATTTACAATTTTATGGTCAATGAAGACGTGCCAATCAAATGCTTATTTTTCATGATATGAACACAGTTTAAATTATAGTTATATAGACGTTTTTCTTTTATGTAATACATCAAGTTTTTATTTAGAATTTCTTGGGTTAAATTTTATCTTATTCTGGTTCAGTAATTCCATAATAATGTGCTCTTTTGTCTGGGACTTTTGACAACATTAATTAGGTGTGGATTGGGTTTTACCTGTGTATTTTGTTTTAGGAGGAGAATTCTCAACGCAGTACATTTCAAGACCATGTGAGTATAACTCAAAAAAGAATGAGCTTTCTGCTTTTTCCCATAAAATTGTGTGTATTTGTCTTGTATTTGTATATCACACATACATACTGTGTTTATGACTCCTACTATTTGTCTCCTTGGTCTGTGGTCAGTGAATGTTTACTATGTCTAGGCGAGCTGTGAAAAACAGAATTAATTTCATCATGTATTTGTTGGTGAATTTTTATTCTCTTTGCATGAGAGAAAGACTTTTTTGAATTTAAAGTAATTTTGAAACATTTTATATCTCTGTATCAGGTTTTGGTATTACATTTTATCCTTAATTGTGGTGTTATGCCCCCGATAGGCCTTGGTACCTTTCTCATTAACTTTTGTGTCTTCTGTGAGTATTTTCATTGTGGTTAGCTTAGCGATTCCTTAACACAACTTAGAGTTAAAACAAACCATTTAAAACTCATATTGTCGGGGTGCCTGGGTGGCTCAGTCATTAAGCCTCTGCCTTCGGCTCAGGTCATGATTCCAGGGTCCTGGGATCGAGTCCCACATCGGGCTCCCTGCTCCGCGGGAAGCCTGCTTCTCCCTCTCCCACTCCCCCTGCTTGTGTTCCTGCTCTCGCTTTGTCTCTCTCTGTCAAAAAAATAAATAAAATCTTTAAAAAAAATAAAATAAAAATAAAAATAAAACTCATATTGTCGGGGCGCCTGGGTGGCTCAGTCGTTAAGCGTCTGCCTTCGGCTCAGGTCATGATTCCAGGGTCCTGGGATGGAGCCCCACATCGGGCTCCCTGCTCAGCGGGAGGCCTGCTTCTCCCTCTCCCACTCCCCCTGCTTGTGTTCCTGCTCTCGCTGTGTCGCTCTCTGTCAAATAAATAAATAAAATCTTTAAAAAAAAAAAAAAACTCATATTGTCAATTGCATACAAAACTCTTCTTCCTATGTCCACCCCTGCACCCACTTTGTTACCGATATCACAAACCCTTTTATGTTGTGTCCTTTATTTCCTACACTGAGATTTTTATACCTTTTTTAAAACAAAATTCCGTAGCAGAAATAAACATGAATGGTATTGAATTACAACACTACAGGTTTGTATAAGTGTCTAAATATGTTTAGCAGAGAGCTTTATGTTCTCATGTGGTTTCAGTTACTGTGTAGAATCCTTTTCTTTCTTTCTTTCTTTCTTTCTTTTTTATTTATTTATTCATGACAGACAGAGAGAGAGAGAGAGAGAGAGAGAGAAAGGCAGAGGCAGAGGGAGAAGCAGGCTCCCAAGGAGCAGGGAGCCCGATGCGGGACTCGATCCCAGGACCCTGAGATCATGACCTGAGCCGAAGGCAGACGCTTAACCATCTGAGCTACCCAGGCGCCCAGAATCCTTTTATTTCATCTAGACAGTGTTCCCTTAACGTTTCTTGTAGGACAGGTCTACTGGTAAACTTAGAGGGGATTTTACTTGGGAAAGTCTTCATTTCTACATCTATGGAAAACAGTTTGCCAGGTGAAGTAGTCTTGGTGGCTCTTTTTTGATCTTTCAGTACCTGAGTACATTACGCCATGCCCCTCTTCCTATTGGCTCTGCTGAGAATCCCACTACTAATTTCTTAGGCGCTCTTGTACAAGTCGAGTTGCATTTGTCATGCTTTTTCAAAAGTCTCTCTTCCCCTGTATTTGCTCGGGTAATTACAACGTGTCACTGGGTTCGTGTCTTGACATGTATCCTACCTAGAATTTACTGAGCTTGAATTTGTCTCTTTTTTCCACATAGGTCACTCTCCTCTCCTTATGAGGTCCCCTTAATGTGCATACTGGACCACTTGTCAGTGTCCCATGAGTCCCTTAGACTCCAACCTTTTCACATATTTCTTGGCTCCTCTCAGTAGAGAATTTAGCAAAGGTGTCTTTAAGAGGTCTGATTCTTTGTTCTGCTTCATCAAGAGTGTTGCTGATCCCTGTGTATTTTTAAATTCAGTAATTGTACTCTTCAGCTCCCAGTTTCTTGTTCATGGATGTTATACTTTCTGTCTCATTGGGTTTACATTTTGGTCATGCATAGTTTTCTTTTTTTTTTTTTTTTTTAAGATTTTATTTATTTATTTGAGAGAGAGAGAATGAGAGACAGCACATGAGAGGGGGGAGGGTCAGAGGGAGAAGCAGACTCCCCGCCGAGCAGGGAGCCCGATGCGGGACTCGATCCCGGGACTCCAGGATCATGGCCTGAGCCGAAGGCAGTCGCTTAACCAACTGAGCCACCCAGGCGCCCTCCCCTAGTCTATTATACGATTTTGTCCTCTTCGTGAATACTATGATATTATTATGGGTACATTACAGAGGTATGTAACATAAGAGGTGTTGTTGATGTTTTAGCTCACATACTCCATGATAGTGTTATTTGGCTTCCACTTTGTGTAGGCAGTAGTTTTGCGGGGGCCTTGCACTGACAGGAGCCTTTCTCACCAGCACATTCCCTGGACAACACGCTGCAGAGTCACAAGTTAATGGAACTTCTGGTATCACATCGGCAATCCAGCCTTGTGAGCCACCATCTCTCCTTTCTCCCAATGCTTTCCCTCCGTGTCCCTTAGAGAAGACTCCCACAGAACTTCCCTAAACCTGTTTTAGCTGGAATGGCATATTCTGGACTTAGCCTTGGGACTCTAAAGCATTGCACCATGGCCCCAAATTAAAGCATGTGCCCCACTTTATGCATTGAGGTGGTGTTTTGATGTGTCTATGAAGTATTCACTTGAGGTACACTGCTTCAGTCTAGCCCAAGTGTTCATTGACTCCTCAGTGAATAAGGAAATCTATCTATCCATCTATCTATCTAAACAGGAATATTTATCACCCTAAAAGGAATGAAATCTTGCCATTTGCCACAACATAGATGGAGCCAGAGAGTATTCTGCCAAATGAAATAAGTCAGAGAAAGAGAAGTATTGTATGATTTCACTCATGTTTGGAATTCAAAAACCAAAAAAGTGACCAACGGGAAAGAAAAAAGAAATGGAGAAGCAAACCAAGAAACAGACTCCTTAACTTTAGAGAACAAGCTGATGGTTGCCGGAGTGGACATGGGTAGGTGGAGGCATTAAGTAAGTGGGGTTTTTTTTGTTTTTTTTTTTAAAGATTTTATTTTTTTTATTTATTTGAGAGAGAGAGACTGAGAGAGAGAGCACATGAGAGTGGGGAGGGTTGGGAGGGTCAGAGGGAGAAGCAGGCTCCCTGCGGAGCAAGGAGCCCGATGTGGGACTCGATCCCGGGACTCCAGGATCATGACCTGAGCCGAAGGCAGTCGCTTAACCAACTGAGCCACCCAGGCGCCCAAGTAAGTGGGTTTTAAGGACTGCCTCTGTGATGAGCATGGAATGTTCTATGGAATTGTACAATCACTATGTGCAGCTAAATCAAATATTACTTTGTTAATTAAGTGGAGTGTAAAGAAAAACCTTAAAAAGTATTTTGTGTTTTACAAATTGAAACTTTTTGTCTTTGGTGGACTGACTTTCAGCAGTTGCACAAAATATACCTTTGCAAACAAGTGGAAATATTTATCTTTTCTCCCTTCCTGCTTCCTCCCAAATTCAGAAACTCTCAGTGACTATTCGTAATGTTTATGCTATCATATGTTTCAGCTCTGAATGAATGTGCTAATTAGTCATCTTACTGTTTTTCCTGTCTTGGTTTTCTCTGGACTTAGCCTGGCTACATTCAAAGTGCTCAGCCCACTAAGTGGCTGATTCTTCTATGCTTCCGGTAATGGAGCAACTAAATCATTTGTACTGTGAATGGGAATCCCTGGGTGCTGGAGTTGACTCTGTCACCCTCTAGGGAAGGGAGCTAATGTCCTTTTTGTGTTTGGATTCATTTAGAATCTCATTGCAAGAATGCATCAAGCAGGGTGCCTGGGTGGCTCAGTTGGTTAAGCGACTGCCTTCGGCTCAGGTCATGATCCTGGAGTCCCGGGATCGAGTCCCACATCGGGCTCCCTGCTCAGCGGGGGGTCTGCTTCTCCCTCTGACCCTCCCCTCTCTCCTGCTATCTCTATCTCATTCTCTTTCTCAAATAAATAAAATCTTAAAAAAAAAAAAGAATGCATCAAGCATTTAAATGGACCGCATTGGGAAGAATTTTAAGTTTCTAAGAGGCAGATGGGTCTGTTCCACAGGCCTGCAAGCTGTGCTTCTGATACTAAAGCGTATTCTGGCCATGCAGTATTACAAAAGAAAATCACCTTTCTTTTAGTAGAGCCATAACTGAATCTCAAGTGATTTTTTTTTAACATGCAGGTTAATGAGCTGCCAGTTGGGAGGTAGATCAGAAACACCCATTCCCATTGCCAGCCAAGAAACAACGGCAAGTACACACGCAGAGAAGCAGAACCACAAAGCTTCTCAGATTCTGTGACCCATTAAAACCAGAAGAAGACCAGTCCTCACCAAAATGAGTTTATGATGAAACTCCAACCAAGTAACAAGACTTTTCTGTATTGTCTTCACATGCCACGTTATTTACCAAGAGAGGTCTTCCCAGTCAGATGCCTTATTTCTCCCACTGCAGACTGAAGGCACCATACTCAAGTTATTTTTTTCCTTCCTAGTGTTCTTCATGCTAACTTTTTGATATATATAGTCCCTGAAACTAACTTTTTAATTTTTTTTTTGTTTATGACAGTTTAATTCTAGATTTTATTTTGTACCCTTAAAATAGAACAATTGCTTTTTAAAAATGGTTATGAAAGAGTGCACCTGTTACTGGCGGTGTTGGGGGAGGGGAGCGACAAAGGGAGACAGTTTTAGGCAGACTCCACACTGGGGCCAGAGCCAATCCCTGGGCTCCTTCTAACAACCCTGAGATCTTGACCTCAGCCGCATAAAGAGTCAGCTGCCAATCTAACCCTGCCCCCCAGGTTCTCCGACTTTTTAATGATTTATTTTCATTCCAGTTAACACAAAGTGTTTTTGGTTTCAGGTGTAGAATATAGTGATTCCACAGGTCTATACCTCACTCAGTACTCATCAGGTATGTGTACCCCTTAATCTTTGAAATGGAGTCTCACTGAAGGATTAATGCAGCCATTTGACTTTTGTTCCACTTGATTCTTTTAAGTGGTTTCCATTTCAGTCACCAGGACAACTATAGGAAGACCACTTCATATTTTACAATAAGAAACCACTCAGTATTTTCTGGAATGGCTAAAATAAAAAGGATAACACCAGTTTTCAGTGAGAATGTTGAGGAATTAGAATTCGCATATCTGGGGCACCTGGGTGGCTCAGTCGTTAAGCATCTGCCTTTGGTTCAGGGCATGATCACGGGGTCCTGGGATCGAGCTCCGCATTGAGCTCCCTGCTCAGCGCGAGGCCTGCTTCTCCCTGTCCCACTCCTGCTTGTGTTCCCTCTCTTGCTGTGTCTCTATCAAATAAAATTAAAAAAAAAAAATTCTCAAATCTCTGATGGGAGTGTAAAAAGTACATTAAGTTTGGAAAAATGTGTGTCAGATAGAAACATTTACCTACAAAAGGGGAGCTTTTTGTCACCCTAAAATGTGTCTCTTTGGTCTAAGGATTATTTTAGGCTGGTGTTTTATTTTTTATTATTTTTTTAATAAAGTGGAATTTTTTTTTTTAAGATTTTATTTATTTATTTGAGAGAGAACGAGAGAGAGCAAGCACATGAGAGGGGGGAGGGTCAGAGGGAGAAGCAGACTCCCCGCTGAGCAGGGAGCCTGATGTGGGACTCGATCCCAGGACTCCAGGATCATGACCTGAGCCTAAGGCAGTCGCTTAACCAACTGAGCCACCCAGGTGCCCTAGGCTGGTGTTTTAAAGAAACACCAGATGAAGGAAAAGCTCTGAAATCCTGTGTCTACTTTTGAAAGGGACATTTGCATTTATAAGGGAAAGCTCCGTTTGTTTTTTTTTTTTAAAGATTTTATTTATTTATTTATTTGAGAGAGAGAGAATGAGAGAGAGAGAGCATGAGGGAAGAGGATCAGAGGGAGAAGCAGACTCCCCGCTGAGCAGGGAGCCTGATGCGGGGCTCGATCCCGGGACTCCAGGATCATGACCTGAGCTGAAGGCAGTCGCTTAACTAACTGAGCCACCCAGGCGCCCCGGAAAGCTCCATTTGTAAGGCTCCTCCCTCTGCGTAGCAGAAAGAGGGAGAATGTGTCATCCCAGTAACTCTGAGCAGTGGAGAAGGCATGGATCTAAATCTGCTCACAACCACAGCCCTGGTCACCGTGCTTTGCCTTGTCACCTCCCCAAATGCTTCCCAGTAGGATCAGGTGTAGAGTTTCAAAAAGGATCCTATCTGGTGCCCTCCCCCTCAGATTTTGTCAATTGAATTGGTCGAAAACAACAGTGTCGTGTTCATTAAGGGCTCCAGGTGATTCTAAGTGAGGCCAGGGTTAAGCACGAGGGCTTCAGGTTATTTTATGAGCGTGGAGAGCAGGCTCTGGCTCAAGGAGAGGTAACAGGGTCTCTGGGACGTGAGGCTGGGAGGGTCAGGTCCGGGCAGCACTCGGCTTCTAGGCTGTAGAACTTGTGGGCGCCTGTGGGAGGGGAGGCCCCTCGAAAGTAGGGAAGGAAAAGTCAGGGACTGGTCTTCAAGTAGGAACTCACAGTTTCTGAAAAGCTCCTGATGCAAAGGACTAGGATGTTGGGTCTATCTGAATTTAAGGGTCCTGCCTTCAGGTAAACAGTTTACAGGTGAAGAGATTCTGTTGGTGGCTTTAGGGGCGTTTTTTTTCCTGATGGAGCTGTGATTTCTCGACAAATGCCTTGTGAGAAAGAAATCCAGAGGACAAGGTGAAGGAAGAAATGGCCAGTTCTCAGGTAAGCCTGGTGTCCTAAGTCAGAGGCCATGTCATGTTTTTCTCCTGAAATTCCTTGCATTTAGAAATTGCAAATGTTGATTCCTCTAGTTCTGAAGTTTCTGGCATATGTTTTCATGAATGTGGTATTTGTTTTCAGAAATGATACTACAGGCTAGGTCTTTAGAACACTTCTATCCTATATCCCAGAGCGTTCTCTCCCTTCTTTGCAACCTGGGTTCCAAAAGGCCATCAGCAGTTGTCACTTTGAATTAAAGTCCTGCATGTATTGAAAATATTCCTTTGGTGACAAATCCAGAGGGGAAGGTATTGAGTCCAAGAGTCCTATTGCTGATGAGATCTGGTCCTGGGATATCTGGGGTGGGGGTGCTGAGGGGAACATTTCTTTCTTTTTTTTTTTCTTTTTTTTATTCTTATGTTAATCCCCATACATTACATCATTAGTTTTAGATGTAGTGTTCCATGATTCATTGTTTGTGCATAACACCCAGTGCTCCATGCAGAACGTGCCCTCCTCAATACCCACCACCAGGCTAACCCATCCTCCCACCCCCCTCCCCTCTAGAACCCTGTTTGTTTTTCAGAGTCCATCGTCTCTCCTGGTTCATCTGAGGGGAACATTTCTAATTTAGGTCCCGTCTAAATGCTTTATCAGGTCTGTGTAGCCCAGGAGTAAGAAAATGCCCAAATAAAAATGATGGATATAACATCCAGAATAACTCGGAAGTTTCTCAGATTAAAAAATGGAGGGAGGGGTTTGGAGTCTTGTTCTTTATAATGAGAAAAAGATGTTCTATGTAAAATACACTAGAGTTTCACCAGGGTGGCTCAGTGTGTTAAACACTGGACCTTTGATTTCAGCTCAGGTCATGATCTCAGGGTCCTAGAAGGAGCCCCACTTTTGGTTCCCTGCTCAGAGGGGAGTCTGAGATTCTCTCCCTCTACTTCTGCCCCTCCCGTCCTCCTAAAATATAAATCTTTTTTTTTTTTTAAAGATCTTATTTATTTGACAGAGACATAGAGCAGGAACACAAGCAGGGGGAGTGGGAGAGGGAGAAGCAGGCTTCCTGCTGAGCAGGGAGCCCGATGTGGGACTTGATGTGGGACTCGATCCCAGGACCCTGGGATCATGACCTGAGCCAAAGTCAGACGCTTAACGAATGAGCCACCCAGGCGCCCTAAATAATTCTTTAAATATAGAAATTTAAGTAAAAGCATATACTAGGTATTAACAGTACATGGAAACTGGTGTCTAAATGTGGTGTCTCTGAGCATCAGATGGGGACCCCAAATGTGGGTTGATGATTGGGTGGAAGCCACTTAAGTGGGCACTGAAAAGAATTCACCTGTGGCAGAACAAAGTTCTTAGAAGTTTATTGAATACACTCCAAGAGAGCAGCATGCAGGTCAGCAGAGAGGCTGTCTGCAAGGAGATAGTAGGGGGTGGGGGCTGTGTGTAAAGGGGGAAGGTGAGTTATGGGGACTTAGGGAGTTTTCCCTTTTTTGGTGACTGTACCTAGTTGTCAGAATTGGTTAGTTAGGGCCTATGGCTTTTTTTTTTTTAAAGATTTTATTTATTTGCGAGAGAGAGAATGAGAGACAGAGAGCACGAGAGGGAGGAGGGTCAGAGGGAGAAGCAGACTCCCCGCTGAGCAGGGAGCCCAATGCGGGACTTGATCCCGGGACTCCAGGATCATGACCTGAGCCGAAGGCAGTCGCTTAACCGACTGAGCCACCCAGGCACCCAGCCTATGGCTTTTGTGAGGTGGGTCCCCTGTTGGGCCTGTCTGGACTCAGCCAAGGGGTTGCTGTGGGCCCTTTCTCCATTCCTTTCCACAGAAACTATATGTAATTGAACTGTGTTTATATCCACTGTATTTTCATAATTATATTTATATTCTGAATTACTGTTTTCAGATCACAAGAAAACACCAGTGATAGTTTGTCCTTCGGTGTGCCTTAAGCACTGATAACATTTGTTTCCATACACCTGATGTTAATTTCTTTCATTGCCTTGGTGCTCTCTGCAAGATTCCTCCCCTGTAGTGTTCATATTTTCCCTCTTACATTTGCACGGACCTTAGATGTACTGAGCGATATGCAGAAACCATCACATTTCAAATGGAAGCTTTTTACTCCTGAGTTTCTTTTGCTTGGAGTTTTTTTCTTTTCTCTTTTTCTCTTTCCCTTTCTGTTTCTCGCTTACTCTTTTTTTTTCTCCCCGAACTCTACCCTTATATATATTTTTTAAAGATTTTGTTTATTTGACAGAGACATAGTGAGAGAGGGAACACAAGCAGGGGGAGTGGGGGAGGGAGAAGCAGGCTCCCCGCTGAGCAGGGAGTCCGATGCGGGGCTCGATCCCAGGACCCCGGGATCATGACCTGAGCCAAAGGCACCCGCTTAATGACTGAGCCACCCAGGTGCCCCTCTACCCTTATATTTCATTAAAAGGGCAAATACCATGAATTAACCCAGCAGTTGAGCTGAATTACAAAAGTAACCTGATTCAACATGAAAATAAGAAACTGTACAAATCTGACAGTAATATATTGCAATATACAATGCAATTCATACAGGAGTCCTACAGAGCAACAAACTCTCGTACAAAACAAATATTTTAATACCTTTAAAATCAAATTTTTCTGGGGCACCTGGGTGGCTCAGTCGTTAAGTGTCTGCCTTCGGCTCGGGTCATGATCCCAGAGTCCTGGGATGGGGCCCCGCATCAGGCTCCCTGCTCAGCGGGAAGCCTGCTTCTCCTTCTCCCACTCCCCCTGCTTGTGTTCCTGCTCTCGCTATGTCTCTGTTAAATAAAATATTTAAAATCCAAATTTTTCTTTAAAATCATTCATGAAAGATTCTTAAGTCAGAATTAACACCTCAGTCAAGCATTGGGAAGCTACATTACCTCTATTTAATATACAAAGAAACCTCATTTTCCCCAGTCACTTCTTTCTAATGTCTGTTTCCAGAATCGTACAGACTCCTTTGCTTCTCTCCACTCCCCATGCCACCGTTTTTTCAGATCCTGAAAAGTGCATTTGTTGAACACCAGAAGTCTGTTGATAGGACATTGTATGAACCGTAAGGCTTTGTTGTTGATCCTCTGCATTGTTAAGCCAGCTGGTAACTGGCTGGTAAATGCCTCCTCTGAGCGCTTCACTTAGTCCATGTGTAGCTGTAACTCTTCCCCAAATTCCTTTCTCTCCTTTCAGAGCCTCTCTGAAATTCTGAAGGTATAATTTTAGAGGTTCGACATAACTGTCAAAGCCTAAGGTCAGTGTGGCAAAGACTATCTTCTTTGATTGTCCTCCGTTTGTCTTGATGGCATTTTTCACTTCCGATGTTAGAAAGCTGATGAACTCACATTGTTGAACACGGCCTTTGGCATCTTGCACGGTCTTTCACGTTTGACGTATGACATTTTTCATTATCCTTGCTACATTTGCAATTGGAAGACCGAGCTCTTGCTCTCAAACTTTCGCTGGAACCATTTGTAAACGTCTTCGTGATCATTCATGCCGTCCTCCGTATCATCAGGAGGCTGTATCCCATGGTGGCTTCCTCCCATGTAGTCCGCAGAGATGCCTAGTTAGAGCACTGTCGCCATCTGTGGTCGTGAAATACTGTCAGAACCGTGTTGTCAGTGGTGCTCAGGAACACCTTTCTAAAAAGGGGTCTAATCGGGGCGCCTGGGTGGCTCAGTTGGTTAGGCGACTGCCTTCGGCTCAGGTCATGATCCTGGAGTCCCGGGATCGAGTCCCACATCGGGCTCCCTGCTCAGCGGGGAGTCTGCTTCTCCCTCTGACCCTCCCCCTTCTCATATGCTCTCTCTCTCTCTCTCTCTCTCAAATAAAATCTTTAAAATAAAAAATAAAATGAATTAATCTAGACAAAGCATCTAGAAGAGTGCCTGGTTGATAGAAAGCGTTATGTAAGAACATCCAGTGCTCCTCAGCTTGTCAACACTTGTTATGTTATCAAATTGCATATTTTCCACGGTCTGTATGAACCAATATTCTCTTGCCTTATTTTGCATTTTCCCAATCACTTGTTCAGATTCTTGTCCCTTTGTTGCTTTTTTGGATTATTTCTTCTGTGATATGTGGTCTTCATTCTTGGCTCATTTTAAAAATTATTTTTTGTCGGGCGCCTGGGTGGCTCAGTTGGTTAAGCGACTGCCTTCGGCTCAGGTCATGATCCTGGAGTCCCGGGATCGAGTCCCACATCGGGCTCCCTGCTCGGCGGGGAGCCTGCTTCTCCCTCTGACCCTCCCCCCTCTCATGTGCTCTCTCTCTCTCTCATTCTCTGTCTCAAATTTTAAAAAAAAATTAAAAATTAAAAAAAAATACAATCCAACATCCTAGGCACCTGGGTGGCTCAGTTAAGTGTCTGCTTTGGGCTCACGTCATGATCCCAGGGTCTTGGGGCTGAGCCCCACATCAGGTTCCCTGCTCAGCGGGGAGTCTGCTTCTCCCTCTGACCCTCCTCCCTCTCATGCTCTCTGTCTCTCATTCTCTTGCTTGCAAATAAATAAAATCTTTAAAAAAAAAAATTTAAAAAAATAAAAAGGGGTCTAATGATCGCCCAACTTCAGCCTTGGAGGCAAGTCCAGGGACCGCAAGCTGCCAGATGGATGCATCCTTTACGTGTAAGCCGGACTGCGGAGTAAACCGAGTCCACTCCTTCCTCCCGGGCACCTCGCTGCCCTCCGCCTGCGGGTCCGCGGGCTGGCCCCGGCCCCACCGCCCCGATCGGCGGCCGGCCAACCGTGGCGCGCATCCCCCGACTCGCCCGGCCAGGCCCCCGGCCCTCGCCCAACCCCTGCCAGCCACCCACCCACCCTCCCGGGCCGCCGGGACAGACAGCTGCCCGGCCCGGCCCTGCCCCCTGCCCGCGGCTGGATGGTGCTCCCCCCCCCGGGGGCCCAGCGCAGCAGCCGGGCCAAGGGCGCAGGGTTGGGACTGGGTCTGGGCCAGTGTTCCCAGCCCGGCTCTCCGCACAAGATGGAGCAGGCTGGGGCGCCGCCGAGAGGGGTCCGACGGTGTCCCGTCGCCCCCGCCTCGGCCCCAGGCGAGCAGGAGGTGGCCTGGCCCGCGTCCCGCCACCCCTCACCTGGGCCGCACAAAGCGGCCCCGCGCCGGCTCCCCGGGCGCCCCGCAGGAGAGCGTGCAGTGGCCCCGGCCATGGCAGCACTGGGGTCGGGACGGGGCGGGCGCCGGGGCTCTTTTTCTTTTTGAAAGATTACACTTATTATTTGATCAAGAGAGCAAATGCACCGTGGTGGAGGGTGACCAGGGAGTCAGGTGTGGGGCTCCATCCCAGAGCCCTGGGATCGTGATCTGACCTGAAGGCGGATAGTTAACTGAGCCACCCAGACGCCCCTTTCTTGTAGTTTCTGAGGAGGAGAACAAAAGAAGTGTGGATAAAATTAAATTTCCTTTGACTTGCAGCCCATTGACAAATTCTTGAGACAGGCACGGCGTGACGTTCCTCGAGGAATCCACACCTGTGGCAATGTTAATGTTTTGTTGGAGGCCAAAAGCAACCTTAGCTTGACATTGGCCAGACCTCTAGGATCCTGCAAGTCCCCTTTAACATAGGATAATCCCTCTGGAAACTTTTTTTCTCTACCCCCTCTCCCCCCAGATATATGTTGGTAATCATCCCCTAAGCATATGGCCCACTGAGAGAGATCTGAAGGTTCCATGACTGAGGTTTTACTAGATAGTAGTAAGTGACCTCATCATCATACCAGCTAGTCCTTCAAGATCCTGGAAACCTTGCTTCCAAATTCATTAGAGACTTCTGTTTTCCCTCACCCCCTCCCCACTTGAAATCCTATCATCCCTCACTGCTCACAAACCCAGTACAGCTCTTTCTTCCCACGGGTCCTATCCCTGTGTTTTCATAATACCATGTTTTTTGCACCAAAGACCTCTCAATGATTTTCTTCATCATTCACTCCTGAACCCCAACATTTCACATCAAAAACATCTTAGAAATTCTTTCTTGACCATTGGCTCCTGTCCCACATCCCATCAGTTTGCACTGAACAGGGAGAGCTCTCACTTTTGTGTAGTTGATATATTTGACTTCTGGGAGCGGTGGTTCTGGCAGTCAGCCTATTGTCCCATAGGTTTTTCTCTTCTCCACGCTCATGTCATGGACATACACTTCTTTTTTAAAAATTTTTATTGTTATGTTAATCACCATTCACTACATCAGTTTTTGATGTAGTGTTCCATGATTCATTGTTTGTGTATAACACCCAGTGTTCCATGCAGAACGTGCCCTCTTTAATACCCATCACCAGGCTAACCCATCCTCCTACCCCCTCCCCTCTAGAACCCTCAGTTTGTTTTTGAGTCCATCATCTCATGGTTCGTCTCCCCCTCCTGTTCCCCCCCCAATTTTCCCCTCCTGCTAACTTTTTTTTTTTTAACATAATGTATTGTTTCAGAGGTACAGATGTGTGATTCAACAGTCTTGCACGATTCAGTGCTCACCATAGCACATACCCTCCCCAATGTCTATCATCCAGCCACCCCATTCCTCCCACCCCCCACCACTCCAGCAACCCTGTTTCCTGAGAATAAGAATTCCTCATATCCGTGAGATTATATGATACATGTCTTTCACTGATTGACTTATTTGGCTTAGCATAATATCCTCCAGTTCCATCCACATTATTGCAAATGGCAAGATCTCATTCCTTTTGATAGCTGCATAATATTCCATTGTATATAGATACCACATCTTCTTTATCCATTCATCTGTCAATGGACATCTTGGCTCTTTCCACAGTTTGCTATTGTGGACATTGCTGCTATAAATGTCGGGTGCAGGTGCCCCTTCGGATCCCTACATTTGTATCTTTGGGGTAAATACCCAGTAGTGCAATTGCTGGATTGTATGGTAGCTCTATGTTAAACTTTTTGAGGAACCTCCATACTGTTTTCCAGAATGGCTGCACCAACTTGCATTCTTACCAACAGTGTAGGAGGGTTCCCCTTTCTCTGCATCCCCACCAACATCTGTCGTTTCCTGACTTGTTTATTTTAGCCATTCTGACTGGTGTGAGGTATCTCATTGAGGTTTTGATTTGGATTTCTCTGATGCTAAGCGATGTTGAGCACTTTCTCATGTGACTGTTGGCCAGTTGGATGTCTTCTTTGGAAAAATGTCTGTTCATGTTTTCTGCCCATTTCTTGATTGGATCATTTGTTCTTTGGGTGTTGAGTTTGATAAGTTCTTTATAGATTTTGGATACTAGCCCTTTATCTGATAACGTCATTTGCAAATATCTTCTCCCATTCTGTCAGTTGTCTTTTGGTTTTGTTGACTGTTTCCTTTGCTGTGAAAAGCTTTTTATCTTGATGAACACCAGTAGTTCATTTTTGCCCTTGCTTCCCTTGCCTTTGGTGGTATTTCTAGGAAGAATTTGCTGTGGCTGAGGTCGAAGAGGTTGTTGCCTGTGTTCTCCTCTAGGATTTTGATGGACTCCTGTCTCACATTGAGGTCTTTCAACCATTTGAGTCTATTTTTGTGTGTGGTGTAAGGAAATGGTCCAGTTTCATTCTTCTGCATGTGGCTGTCCAATTTTCCCAACACATTTGTTGAAGAGACTGTCTTTTTTCCATTGGACATTTTTTCCTGCTTTGTCAAAGATTAATTGACCATAGAGTTGAGGGTCCATTTCTGGGCTCTCTATTCTGTTCCATTGATCTATGTGTCTGTTTTTGTGCCAGTACCATACTGTCTTGATGATGACAGCTCTGTAATAGAGCTGGAAGTCTGGAATTGTGATGCCGCCAGCTTTGCTTTGCTTTTTCAACATTCCTCTGGCTATTCGGGGTCTTTTCTGCTTCCATACAAATTTTAGGGTTATTTGTTCCATTTCTTTGAAAAAAGTGGATGGTATTTTGATAGGGATTGCATTGAATGTGTAGATTGCTCTAGGTAGCATTGACATCTTCACAGTATTCTTCCAATCCATGAGCATGGAACGTTTTTCCATTTCTTTGTGTCTTCCTCAATTTCTTTCATGAATATTTTATAGTTTTCTGAGTACAGATTCTTTGCCTCTTTGGTTAGATTTATTCCTAGGTATCTTATGGTTTTGGGTGCAATTGTAAATGGGATTGACTCCTTAATTTCTTTCTTCTGTCTTGTTGGTGTATGGGAATACCACTGATTTCTGTGCATTGATTTTATATCCTGCCACTTGACTGAATTCCTGTATGAGTTCTAGCAGTTTTGGGGTGGAGTCTTTTGGGTTTTCCACATAAAGTATCATATCATCTGCAAAGAGTGAGAGTTTGACGACTTCTTTGCTGATTTGGATGCCTTTTATTTCTTTTTGTTTTCTGATTGCTGTGGCTAAGACTTCTAATACTATGTTGAATAGCCGTGGTGATAGTGGACATCCCTGCTATGTTCCTGATCTTAGGAGGAAAGCTTTCAGTTTTTCCCCATTGAGAATGATATTCACTGTGGGTTTTTCATAGATGGCTTTAATGATATTGAGGTATTTACCTTCCATCCCTATACTCTTCAGAGTTTTGATCAAGAAAGGATGCTGTACTTTGTCAAATGCTTTTTCTGCATCTATGGAGAGGCTCAGATGGTTCTTGTTCGTTCTTTTAGTAATGTATTGTATCACATTGATTTACAGATGTTGAACCAACCTTGCAGCCCAGGGATAAATCCCACTTGGTCGTGGTGAATAATCCTTTTAATGTACCGTTGTATACTATTG
>NW_023270718.1:7793936-7816660 GCF_011800145.1 Mirounga leonina
TTTTTTTTTTTTAACATAATGTATTGTTTCAGAGGTACAGATGTGTGATTCAACAGTCTTGCACGATTCAGTGCTCACCATAGCACATACCCTCCCCAATGTCTATCATCCAGCCACCCCATTCCTCCCACCCCCCACCACTCCAGCAACCCTGTTTCCTGAGAATAAGAATTCCTCATATCCGTGAGATTATATGATACATGTCTTTCACTGATTGACTTATTTCGCTTAGCATAATATCCTCCAGTTCCATCCACATTATTGCAAATGGCAAGATCTCATTCCTTTTGATAGCTGCATAATATTCCATTGTATATAGATACCACATCTTCTTTATCCATTCATCTGTCAATGGACATCTTGGCTCTTTCCACAGTTTGCTATTGTGGACATTGCTGCTATAAATGTCGGGTGCAGGTGCCCCTTCGGATCCCTACATTTGTATCTTTGGGGTAAATACCCAGTAGTGCAATTGCTGGATTGTATGGTAGCTCTATGTTAAACTTTTTGAGGAACCTCCATACTGTTTTCCAGAATGGCTGCACCAACTTGCATTCTTACCAACAGTGTAGGAGGGTTCCCCTTTCTCTGCATCCCCACCAACATCTGTCGATTCCTGACTTGTTTATTTTAGCCATTCTGACTGGTGTGAGGTATCTCATTGAGGTTTTGATTTGGATTTCTCTGATGCTAAGCGATGTTGAGCACTTTCTCATGTGACTGTTGGCCAGTTGGATGTCTTCTTTGGAAAAATGTCTGTTCATGTTTTCTGCCCATTTCTTGATTGGATCATTTGTTCTTTGGGTGTTGAGTTTGATAAGTTCTTTATAGATTTTGGATACTAGCCCTTTATCTGATAACGTCATTTGCAAATATCTTCTCCCATTCTGTCAGTTGTCTTTTGGTTTTGTTGACTGTTTCCTTTGCTGTGAAAAGCTTTTTATCTTGATGAACACCAGTAGTTCATTTTTGCCCTTGCTTCCCTTGCCTTTGGTGGTATTTCTAGGAAGAATTTGCTGTGGCTGAGGTCGAAGAGGTTGTTGCCTGTGTTCTCCTCTAGGATTTTGATGGACTCCTGTCTCACATTGAGGTCTTTCAACCATTTGAGTCTATTTTTGTGTGTGGTGTAAGGAAATGGTCCAGTTTCATTCTTCTGCATGTGGCTGTCCAATTTTCCCAACACATTTGTTGAAGAGACTTTTTTCCATTGGACATTTTTTCCTGCTTTGTCAAAGATTAATTGACCATAGAGTTGAGGGTCCATTTCTGGGCTCTCTATTCTGTTCCATTGATCTATGTGTCTGTTTTTGTGCCAGTACCATACTGTCTTGATGATGACAGCTCTGTAATAGAGCTGGAAGTCTGGAATTGTGATGCCGCCAGCTTTGCTTTGCTTTTTCAACATTCCTCTGGCTATTCGGGGTCTTTTCTGGTTCCATACAAATTTTAGGATTATTTGTTCCATTTCTTTGAAAAAAGTGGATGGTATTTTGATAGGGATTGCATTGAATGTGTAGATTGCTCTAGGTAGCATTGACATCTTCACAATATTTGTTCTTCCAATCCATGAGCATGGAACGTTTTTCCATTTCTTTGTGTCTTCCTCAATTTCTTTCATGAATATTTTATAGTTTTTTGAGTACAGATTCTTTGCCTCTTTGGTTAGATTTATTCCTAGGTATCTTATGGTTTTGGGTGCAATTGTAAATGGGATTGACTCTTTAATTTCTTCTGTCTTGTTGGTGTATGGGAATACCACTGATTTCTGTGCATTGATTTTATATCCTGCCACTTGACTGAATTCCTGTATGAGTTCTAGCAGTTTTGGGGTGGAGTCTTTTGGGTTTTCCACATAAAGTATCATATCATCTGCAAAGAGTGAGAGTTTGACGACTTCTTTGCTGATTTGGATGCCTTTTATTTCTTTTTGTTTTCTGATTGCTGTGGCTAAGACTTCTAATACTATGTTGAATAGCCGTGGTGATAGTGGACATCCCTGCTATGTTCCTGATCTTAGGAGGAAAGCTTTCAGTTTTTCCCCATTGAGAATGATATTCACTGTGGGTTTTTCATAGATGGCTTTAATGATATTGAGGTATTTACCTTCCATCCCTATACTCTTCAGAGTTTTGATCAAGAAAGGATGCTGTACTTTGTCAAATGCTTTTTCTGCATCTATGGAGAGGCTCAGATGGTTCTTGTTCGTTCTTTTAGTAATGTATTGTATCACATTGATTTACAGATGTTGAACCAACCTTGCAGCCCAGGGATAAATCCCACTTGGTCGTGGTGAATAATCCTTTTAATGTACCGTTGTATACTATTGGCTAGTATTTTGGTGAGAATTTTTGCATCCATGTTCATCAAGGATATTGGTCTGTAATTCTCCTTTTTGATGTGGTCTTTTTCTAGTTTTGGGATCAAGGTAATGGTGGCCTCATAAAACCAGTATGGAAGTTTTCCTTCCATTTCTATTTTTTGGAACAGTTTCAGAAGAATAGGTATTAATTCTTTAAATGTTTGGTAGAATCCCCCTGGGAAGCCATCTGGACCTGGGCTTTTGTTTGTTGGGAGATTTTTGATGACTGCTTCAATTTCCTTAGTGGTTATAGGTCTGTTCAGGTTTTCTATTTCTTCCTGGTTCAGTTTTGGTAGTTGATACATCTCTAGGAATGCATCCATTTCTTCCAGGTTATCTAACTTGCTGGTATATAGTTGCTCATAATATGTTCTTATAATTTGTATTTCTTTGGTGTTGGTTGTGATCTCTCCTCTTTCATTCATGATTTTGGTTCATTTGGGTCATTTCTTTTTTCTTTTGGTAAGTCTGGCCAGGGGTTTATCAATCTTGTTAATTCTTTCAAAGAACCAGCTCTTAGTTTCGTTTATCTGTTCTACTGTTCTTTTGGTTTCTATTTCATTGATTTCTGCTCTGATCTTTATCATTTCTCTTCTCCTGCTGGGTTTAGGCTTTATTTGCTGTTCTTTCTCTAGCTCCTTTAGATGTAAGGTTAGGTTGTGTATTTGAGACCTTTCTTGTTTCTTGAGAAAGGCTTGTATTGCTATATACTTTTCTCTCAGGAGTGCCTTTGCTGTATCCCAAAGATTTTGAACAGTTGTGTTTTCATTTTCATTTGTTTCCATGAATTTTTTTAATTCTTTAATTTCCTGGTTGACCCATTCATTCTTTAGTAGGATGCTCTTTAGCCTCCATGTATTTGAGTTCTTACTGTCGTTTCTCTTGTGATTGAGTTCTAGTTTCAAAGCATTATGGTCTGAAAATAGGGAATGATCCCAATCTTTTGGTACTGGTTGAGACCTGATTTGTGACCTAGGATGTTATCTATTCTGGAGAATGTTTCATGGGCACTAGAGAAGAAGGTGTATTCTGTTGCTTTGGGATATAATGTTCTGAATATATCTTTGAAGTCCATTTGGTCCAGTGGGTCATTTAAAGTCTTTATTTCCTTGTTGATCTTTTGCTTAGATGATCTGTCCATTTCAGTGAGGGGGTGTTAAAGTCTCCCCCTTCTACTGTATTGTTGTCAATGTGTTTCTTTGCTTTTGTTATTAATTACCTTATATAACTGGCTGCTCCCATGTTAGGGGCATAGATATTTACAATTGTTAGATCTTCTTGTTGGATAGACCCTTTAAGTAGGATATAGTGTCCGTCCTCATCTCTTATTATAGTCTTTGGTTTAAAATATAATTTGTCTGATATAAGGATTGCCACCCCAGCTTTCTTTTGGTGTCCGTTAGCATGGTAAATCGTTTTCCACTCCCTCACTTTCAATCTGGGGGTGTCTTTGGGTCTAAAATGAGTCTCTTGCAGACAGCCTATCAATGGGTCTTCTTTTTTAAGCCAATCTGATAGCCTGTGTCTTTTTAAAAAATATTTTTATTTATTTATTTGACAGAGAGAGACACAGTGAGAGAGGGAACACAAACAGGGAGAGTGGGAGAGGGAGAAGCAGGCTTGCCGCGGAGCAGGAAGCCCGATGCGTGGCTCGATCCCAGGACCCCGGGATCATGACCTGAGCCGAAGGCAGACGCTTAACCGACTGAGCCACCCAGGCACCCCTAGCCTGTGTCTTTTGATTGGGGCATTTAGCCCATTTACCTTCAGGGTAACTATTGAAAGATACGAATTTAGTGCCATTGTATTGCCTGTAGGGTGACTGTTACCGTATATTGTCTGAGTTCCTTTCTGGTCTATGTTGCTTTTAGGCTCTCTCTTTGCTTAGAGGACCCCTTTCAAGATTTCTTGTAGGGCTGGTTTTGTGTTTGCAAATTCCTTTAGTTTTTGTTTGTCCTGGAAGCTTTTTATCTCTCCTTCTATTTTCAGTGACAGCCTAGCTGGATATAGTATTCTTGGCTGCATATTTTTCTCATTTAGTGTTCTGAATATATGCCAGTCCTTTCTGGCCTGCCAGGTCTCTGTGGATAGGTCTGTTGCCAATCTAATGTTTCTACCATTGTAGGTTACATATCTCTTCTCCCTAGCACGGAGATACACTTCTTTTTACTTCTTTGTGTTTTCAGAAAAAGAAAACAATCACCTAATTAACATTTTAAGTGTCTTAAAATCCTGAGATGTAATAGAACGTGAATGATAACTGAAACAAAACTTTTCAATGAAATACTGTGTTGAGGGATCATGGATTAAAATAGCCAAGAAAGAATTTTTGAAAGCTTGTATGGTAAAAGTAAGTTCATTTGAGTAGCACAGGATCCATGGGTAGAAAGAGCTGCACTTGGGCTGCATGAAGCTCATGGTTCCATACTTAGTGTTCACTAGGGAGGGGGTGTGCAGGGAGCATAAGATCCTAAGTATTTCTTGGAATTTGTACTTGTAAAACTACTTTTGCAAGATTTCTCAGGCACTTACTCTGTTCAATATATATATTTTTAAGATTTTATTTATTTGAGAGAATGAGATAGAGCATGAGAGGGGGGAGGGTCAGAGGGAGAAGCAGACTCCCCACTGAGCAGAGAGCCCGATGCAGGACTCGATCCCAGGACTCCAGGATCATGACCTGAGCCGAAGGCAGTCGCTTAACCAACTGAGCCACCCAGGCGCCCTACTCAGTTCAATATTAACTATAGGTGAGATGTACAGGCAGTCACGAGATCCATTGAGAATGTAGCAGTTTGCCCTTATTTAATGGTTCTAGAACTATGGAGACTATAGGTCAGCCTTCTGGGCTGCAGGTGAACATTTTTTGCTTCTAGCCCTCATCATAGTAGACTCAGAAATAAGAGCTGTTTCATTTCTGTCATTCTGTGTGTTTGTGTTGATAATGTGAATAAAAGAAGCATCATCATCCACAAAGGGATTTATGAGGGTCATGTCATTGAAAATGTTGCATAGTAGTTACCAGGACAGTTTTCTACTCTATCACTTTTAATATGTATATTAACTACTTTCTGAATGTATGGATGTGCGCATGAATGTAAAAAGACGAGTGTTGTGTGGATCCCTTGTTTCCCCTCATTCTTCTCAGGTTTGACACCTGCTATGAACACTGCTTTAGAGTCCTCTCTGTATATTGACCTGTGTGTCATTTTAGATCGACTCTAGGTCAGACAACCTGAGTGAAAACCTGATCCCTTCCATGTTACTGGATGTTTGACAATATTCCCATAAAAACAGAAGAATAATGTGTGTGTTCTGAGATTTTTATTATTCCTACCCATTAATTTATGAATGACTGTTAGATGGTCTTGGGTAACTAGGAAATGGTGAGAAAGGATTGTTGTTGGCTTTCTTGCTAATCCAGTAGAAGCTATAATGACTGTAAAACCCATTCAGGGAGCACCTGGGTGTTTCAGTCGGTTATGTGTCTGCCTTCAGCTTGGTCATGGTCCCAGTGTCCGGGGCTAGAGCCCTGTGTTGGGATCCCTGCTCAGGGGGGAGTCTGCTTATCCCTCTCCCTCTGTAACTCCTGTCCCCCTCAAGCTCTCTTGCGCTCTCTCAAAAGATAAAAACCGATTACAAAAAATAAAAGCCTTTTTTGCCTGTTCTAAATACTCCAAGAATTCTTGCCTTGGAGTCCTGCCTCTTATTCAAAACTTTATCCCTTGGTCCATAGGCTACTGCCTTGTTAGAAATGCAGACTCTGATCCCACCCCAGTACTCCTGAACAGAATCTGCATTTTCACAAGATCTCCAATTCACTGTTTTGAAATTCTAATTCACATCAGAATTTGATGAGTACAGGGTCGCCTGGGTGGCTCAGTCCTTAGGCATATGCCTTTGGCTTGGGTCATGGCCCCAGGGTCCTGAGATCGAGCCCCATGTCTGGCTCCTGGCTCAGCAGGGAGCCTGCTTCTCCCTCTCCCTCTGCCTCTCCACTGCTCATGCTCTCTCTTTCTTAGTATCTGTCTCAAATGAATAAATAAAAGCTGAAAAAAATTTTGATGAGTACATTTGTAACCCACTAAAACATTCCACCTAAGAAGTAGACACAACTTCTTTGTGATGTAAACACAGTAGTCAAAAATGTCTATGCACGTGTTGATTTCTTTATTTGACAAGTTATTTTGGATAAACACAGTATTTATCCTGGTTTGGTGGATCATATGACATCCTCTCACCTCAAGGTTAGAGAAAACGTTAGAGCATATTACTGTGTTAAAAATTATCTTACTGTGTAAAGTAGGAAATGCACCTAAGCCAGAACTAGTTGTCCTGGTATAACTGAACTCACATGAGTTCACTGCTTGGTGAGTCACAGAAACTATACTGGGTAGCGGTTGTCCCACAATGGAAATTGGATTTGCAGCAAATAAGGAGGTAACAGGAAATAACTTCCAAAGTAGAGACCCAGAGCAAGGGAGAAATATTTTCTTCTTATTTGGGGTTAGGGTAGATATTTAGAAAATGGATCCGTGTCATCTTATGTAGAGCTGGGCACAAGGTACACAAGTGCTTCAAGAAAACCCTTCTCTACATACTTTGTATTTCACCTAAATGAGGTTTGTGCTCCTCCTCGGGTGGAGATTCTCAAGTATAATGAGAGAGAGGGACCTGTAGATCACTCCATGGGTTACTCCCTGGCCCATCTGCTTACGTTTAAGTCCGGGGTTAAGCTCAAACTGGGAAAGGCCAAGCTCTTCCTCAGGACAGTCATTACTTTTGTTGGATATTTTTTGTTTTCCTCACAGGAGACTCTGCCCATGAGGTGCTTTGCTAGAAGCAAAAGATAAGGTGGAAAGAAGAGGTTAAGTAATATGTGGGACAAAGATCTGAGGGTACAAGCAGGTAACCAGGGAAGGTTAGGTCGTGGGTCTAGCTGGTGACATTAACTCCCTCTTTCATCTTAGGAACCATTGTGAACTCTGTCAATGGCCACTTGGTAACTGTGGTATTTATTGCAGGGACTGCTGACATTCAGGGATGTGGCCATAGAATTCTCTCAGGACGAGTGGGGATGCCTGAACCACACTCAGTGGGAATTGTACAGGGATGTGATGTTAGAGAACTAGACACCTCGTTGTCTTGGGTGAGGAAGACTCCAGATTTCCTAAATACCACTCTGGGTTTTCTTCCTTCCTGTGAAGACTTTTAGATGATTCCTCTTTGAATGGCTGGAATTCTGATCCAGGCAGAAAGGGAAATAAGTAGGGGTTTGCTGATGTAGAGAAAAAACTTTGTGTCTGTCCTTTTTAGCTTTAGTTTCCCTTCCTTAAGGTAACATTATCACTTCCGTAGATTACTTGCAGTTCTAAACACTAAGGGGCATAAAAGTACTTCCCACATCTTCTACTCCAATTTGCACTCCTTATTGTATCTAATACTTGGAAGTGGAGCTCAGGATGTGAACATTGGAAATCCCTCCTTATTGTAAAGGGGCTGTTTTCAACAGCATTTGGGAAAATGTTCTCAATTTTACAATGTCCTCTCTTCTCTCCTGAGCACAATCGTAATTAAAAGTTAGAATCCCCACCAGTACGCTTTTCCTTTTTTCTAATAAATAGGTCTCATTATGTAAAAGCCAGACTTGGTCTCCTTTTCAGAACCAAAGAGGGAGCTTGGGATATGATGAGAAACGATATCATATCCCTCCATCCATGTAGGTGGGATTCATATTAGGCAGATGATAGAGGCAAGGTCCAAATGCAAAGGAAGATGATAGACCTTAAACTGTGGTTCGAGTAGCTCTCTGAATGGAAATTAGTTTAGAAGCCTAGTGTTATTTCTCTCCCTCTCTCAGAGAGACACCTGCTATCCAACATTATTAAGCTCTTACATTCTCTAAGGATTCTGTTTCAGCTTCAGTGGTGGTCCATCACATCCACTGGGAGGGCCTCCATAATCTGAGAGCTTTTCCATTGCTTTGAGGGCCCTGGGGAAATCTTATTTCTGAGGATCTTTAGGTTTAGCCCTTTGCAAGTTGTGTTTTCCCTCATCTGAGAAATGTGTCAGGGTTATGGTGGACATATTGGGGTTTGGTGTAGAAATCCAGGAACACTGGAGACAGATATTACATGTTTTCTGGTTCATGCTTTCCAGTGTTTTGGAGACTTTAATCTTAACTGTACATAATTGAGACTTAGTAACTTCATCAGATAACAAAGCACCTCCCTAAAATGAGAAAATCTAATGCTTTATTTCCCTTCAAAAGTTTTTTTTTTTCATATTAACTAATATAGAAATTTCCACTCTGTGTTCCATTCCTCAATGTTGAAATAACATAGAATTCCTACCTAAATAAATGCCATTCGGGAGGTAGAACATTTAGATCTCAGAATTTGTAGCCTTTAATAAAGTCTCTAATTGTTACCTTATTAAAATTGCATCAGTTCATAATTCTGTCTTGTATGAAGCTCCTGTGACTTTTTACTAGGTGTTTTCATTTTCTAAATGGTTGTATACGAGAGTCCTCTGATTTATTTTTTTTAAGATCAAAAGTTCTGATAGGACATGGGCATGTGCTTTATAAGAAGTGAAGTAATTAGTTAAATCCCAATATTTAAGGAAAAAGTTTTGTTCATAAATTTACTTCACTAAAAATTATGTATTTTTCTTCTTTCCTCAGAATGTATCTGAGTCATCCCAAATATTTACTTTTTATAAAGTTGTCAGTATATTTTATACATTATTGGTGTCAATTTAGAAATGAACAGATTGGGGTGCCTGGGTGGCTCCGTTAAGCATCTGCCTTCATCCTCAGGTCTTGATCTAAGGGTTCTGGGATTGAGCCCCAAGTCTGATTCCTGCTTAGTGGGAAGCCTGCTTCCCCTCCGCCCTCTGCCACTCCATCTGCTTGTATGTTGTGTCAAAAAAATGAAATATTAAAAAAAAATAGAAATGAAAGGATTTTGTTTGCTTGGCTCTAAGGAATGAATTATACCTTACATTCTGGGTAAAAGGAATATATTAGTGAAATAACATTTTTCAAGTCTTTTAAGTGCTTATTTAAAGATTTTATTTTTTATATATTTCAGAGAGAGAGCACAAGAGGGGGTAGGGTCAGAGGGAGGAGCAGACTCACTGCTGAGCAGGGAGCCCGATGGGGGACTCGATCCCGGGACTCCAGGATCATGACCTGAGCTGAAGGCAGTCGCTTAAGCAACTGAGCCACCCAGGCGCCCTTAAGTGCTTATTTGTAAAATTATCATTAGATCTTCTTGTGGATTTTAATGAATATAATTTAAAATTTGTCCGTGAAGAAATGCCAGTAATTCAAATGCTTGTTTTTCTTGCATACAGTCACAGTTTAAAATTGTAGTTATATAGTAGTTTTCTTACTAAATTTTTTTTTATGTAGAAATTTGGGTTAAATTTGGTCTTACTCTGGTTTTGCAATCCCATAATCATGTGCTTCCTTTTGTCTGGGACTCTCCACAACAGTAGTTACTTCTGGTTTCCTTATTTACTGTGTATTTTGGTATAGGATGACCATTTTTTTTTTTTAAAGATTTTATTTATTTATCTGAGACAGAATGAGAGAGACAGAGAGCACATGAGAGGGGGGAGGGTCAGAGGGAGAAGCAGAGCCCCCGCTGAGCAGGGAGCCCGATGCGGGACTCGATCCCGGGACTCCAGGATCATGACCTGAGCCGAAGGCAGTCGCTTAACCAACTGAGCCACCCAGGCGCCCTAGGATGACCATTTTTAAGTCAGTAGATTTTAAGGCAATGTGAGTTTACCTCAAATATGAATCAGCTTTATTCCCTTTGCCAAGAACATTCTGTATTTGTATCATTATTACCCATACGTACTTTGTGACTCATCTTGTGTATTTCTTTCATTGGTTAGTGGTCCGTGTATGTTGTATCATGCCTACATGAGTTGTCATAATAGAAATAATTTCATCATCTATTTACTGGTGGATTTTTATTCTCGCATGAAAGACACTTTTGAATTGAAAGTAACTTTGAAACCCTTCCTGCCTGTGTATCAAGTTCAGGTATACTTTATCCTTAGTTGTGGTGTTATACCCCCAACATGTTTTGATACCATTCTCAGGGAATTTTGTGTCTTCTGTACATATTTTCATTGTGCTTTCAGAATGAAACTGAAAGGTATAAAAAACCATTTTATTTTATTTTTTAAAGATTTTTTTATTTATCTGAGAGAATGGGAGACAGAGCATGAGAGGGGGAGGATCAGAGGGAGAAGCAGACTCCCCGCCGAGCAGGGAGCCCGATGCAGGACTCGATCCTGGGACTCCAGGATCATGACCTGAGCCGAAGGCAGTCGCTTAACCAACTGAGCCACCCAGGCGCCCCTAAAAAACCATTTTAAACTGAGATTCTCAGTTGCATCCAAAATCATTCTACTTCTCTCCATTCCTGTACACACCTTGTTTCTGATATCACAAATTCTATCTTTTATGTTGTTTATTACCTACATTTATGATTTTTTATGCCTTGATTTTTAATGTATCTTGAGGTAGAAATGTAAGAAACGTGTGCTATCTCATTACAACACTACGGGTTTCTATAACTGTGGAAATATTTATATTTAGCAGAGCTTTATGTTGTCCTGTGGTTTTAGTTTCTGTTTAGAATCCTCTTATTTCAACTAGATGTGCTTCCTTTAACATTTTTTGTAGGACAAGTCTACTGGTAAACTTACAGGGGTTTCTATGTGGGAAAGTGTTCATTTCTATCTTCATGGAAAACAGTTTTCCCAGATAGAGTACTCTTGGTGGATATTTTGATCGTTCAGTGCTTGAATACACTGTCCCATGCAGTTCTTCCTATCAGGTCTGTTGTGAATCCCACTACTAATCTTATAGGAGCTCTCTTGTATAAGATGAGTTGCTTCTGTCATATGGTCTCAAAATTCTCTTTTCACCTTTGATTTTTTTCATAGGTTAATTATAAGGTGTCACTGTGTTGATGTCTTGACATTTATCTCACTTTGAATTTCCTGAGCTTGTTAAAGTTGTTCTTTCCACATGCGTCGGAAATACAGGCCCTTAGATCTTCATGTAAGCCCTCCGCCCCATTTCACTTTCCTCTCCTTTTGGGGTCACCTTAATGTACATATGGGACCACTTGTTGGTGTCCCATGAGTTCCTAGATGCTATCCTATTCCACATTTTTCTTTGGTCCTCTCAGCAGATAATTTAAAACAAGGGGTCTTTAAAAACAAAACAATAACAACAAAAAAATAGGTCTTTAAGTTGTCTGAGTATTTCTTCCGCTTGATCAAGTCTGTGGGTGACCCATTCGTGTGTTTTTAACTTCAGTAATTGTACTCTTCAGCTCCCAATTTCTGGTTGATGGTTTGTTTTATTGTCTGTTTCTTTGGATTTCCATTTTAGTCCTGCATACTTTCCTGATAACATTTAGTTATCTGTTTTTCTTCTTCCTCCATAAGCACCTTTATGATGGTTATTTGAATTCATCAGGCAATAACTAGTTCGTAATTAATTTAGAGCCAGTATTGGACATTTATTTCATTCCTCTGATTAGAACACGTTTTCCTGGTTCTTTGCATGCCTTATTATCTCTTGTTGACATTTGGGAATTTTTTTAAAAAGCCTCTGGGCCTAGGATTATGGACTTGCTTTGTGCAGATCAACACAAATAGCAATTGGGGGACCTCTCCCACATGTTCTGGGCATTTGTCATGTCTGAAAATTTGTGATTTCCCAGCTTTCAAAGTGTAGTTACTTTTTAGAGTCCATGATACCTTCCTCTCTTTGTCTTCATCTCTGTAGTCTCTCCATTGGTTGAACAAACGCTCACCTTTGGGCTGAGCAGCCACCACACTGCATCCAGAGGGTGCTGTCATTCCTTCCTCCTTCTATGTCCTGCATGACAGAAACATGTCCTCAGGCAGTAGCAAAGTAGTGAGATCACTGAACATACAGGTCACTCATTTGTTTCTCTTTTGAGGAGAGGTAAGAATTTTCTCAGTGTTGTCCTGGAGTGTCAGGGAGGGTGAACTGCTGTTGTGGGCAAGTGTCACAATCTTTGTCTCCCTGATGTGTGTGTGTGTGTGTGTGTGTGTATATATATTCCATTAAATATGTATATATCCAAATATACACACACATACATATATACACACGTGTGAGTGTGTGTATACACACACAAACACCACAGCTTTATCCATTCATCTGTGAATGGACATCTGGTCTTTTGGTTTTGTTCACTGTTTCCTTTGCTGTGCAAAAGGTTTTTATCTTTTTTTTTTAAGATTTTATTTATTTGACACAGAGAGCAACAAAGGGAACACAAGCAGGGGGAGTGGGAGAGTGAGAAGCAGGCTTCCCACTGAGCAGAGAGCCCGATGCAGGGCTCCATCCCAGGACCCTGGGATCATGACCTGAGCCAAAGGCAGATGCTTAACCGACTGAGCCACCCAGGCGCCCCAAAAGGTTTTTATCTTAAGTCCTAATAGTTCATTTTTGCTTTGGTTTCCTTTGCCTTTGGAGACGTGTCTAGCAAGAAGTTGCTGCGGCCAAGGTCAAAGTTTACTGCCTGTGTTCTCTAGGATTTTGATGGATTCTTGTCTCTCATTTAGGTCTTTCATCCATTTTGAGTTTATCTTTGTGTATGGTGTAAGAAAATGGCTCAGTTTCATTCTTCTTGATGTGGCTGTCCAATTTTCCCAACACCATTTTTTTGAGGACATTGTCCAATTTCCATTGGATATTCTTTACTGCTTTGTTGAAGATTAGTTGACCATAGAGTTGAGGGCCCATTTCTGGGCTCTCTCTTCTGTTGCATTGTTCTAGGTGTCTGGTTTTTTTTTTGTTTTGTTTTGTTTTGTTTAAAGATTTTATTTATTTATTTGAGAGAGAGAGAATGAGAGAGAGCATGAGAGGGAGGAGGGTCAGAGGGAGAAGCAGACTCCCTGCTGAGCAGGGAGCCCGATGCGGGACTCGATCCTGGGACTCCACGATCATGACCTGAGCCAAAGGCAGTCACCCAACCAACTGAGCCACCCAGGCGCCCTAGGTGTCTGTTTTTGTGCCAGTACCATACTGTCTTGATGATGACAGCTTTGTAATAGAGCTGGAAGTCCGGAATTGTGATGCCTCCAGCTTTGGTGTTCCTTTTCATCATTACTTCAGATATTTGGAGTCTGTTTCCATATAGCTTTGCGCACTGGCAGTACTGTAGCCAATGAGGTTTATCCGAGGCACGATTATTGCTAATTTTTGTTTCCATATATATTTTAGGATTATTCCAGTGTGAAAAATGCTGATGGCATTTTGATAGGGATTGCATTGAATGTGTAGAGTGCTTTTGGTTGCAGATATTTTAACAATATTGTGCTCCCAATCTATGAGCATGAAATGTTTTTCCATTGATTTATTGTGTGTGTGTGTGTGTGTGTCCTTCTCAATTTCTTTCCTAAGTGTTCTGTAGTTTTCAGAGTACAGATCCTTTCCCTCTTTAGTTAGGTTTATTCCTAGGTATCTTATGGTTTTTGGTGCAATTATAAATGAGATCAATTGGGGTGCCTGGGTGGCTCAGTCGTTAAGCGTCTGCCTTCGGCTCGGGTCATGATCCCAGGGTCCTCGGATCGAGCCCCACATCGGGCTCCCTGCTCGGCGGGAAGCCTGCTTCTCCCTCTCCCACTCCCCCTGCTTGTGTTCCCTCTCTTGCTGTGTCTCTCTCTGTCAAATAAAATCTTAAAAAAAAAAAAAATGAGATCAATTCCTTGATTTCTCTTTATTTTGCCTTGTTAGTGAATAGCAATGCAACCAGCTTATGCATTGATTTTTATATCCAGCAACTTTGCTGAATACTGTGTCACTTCTGTCAATTTTTGGGTGGAGTCTTTTTTTTTTTTTTAAGATTTTTATTTATTTGACAGACACACAGCCAGGGAGGGGACAGAAGCAGGGGAGTGGGGGAGGGAGAAGCAGGCTTCCCACAGAGCAGGGAGCCCTATGTGGGGTTCGATCCCAGGACCCCAGGATCATGACTGGAGCTGAAGGCAGACGCTTAACCGACTGAGCCACCCAGGCGCCCATGTGTGGAGTCTTTTGAGGTTTCTACATAGAGTATCACGTCGTCGGTGAAGAGTGAGAGTTTACTACTTTGCTGATTTGGATACATTTTATTTTACTTTTTATTGTCTGATTGCTGAGGTTAGGACTTCCAGGACTATATTGAACACCAGTGGTGAGAGTGGACATCCCTGCCATGTTCCTGACCTTAGGGGAAAGGCTCTCAATTTTTCTGTGTTGATATTAGTTGTGGGTTTTTCATATATGTCCTTTATGATGTCAAGTTATGTTCCTTCTATCCTTACACTGCAGATTGTTATCAAGAAAAGATGCTGTATTTTGTCGCATGCTTTTTCTTTATTGATTGAGAGGATCATCTGGTTCTTGTCCTTTCTTTTATTAATGTGGTTTATCATATTGATTGATTTGTGAATGTTGAACCATGCTTACAGCCCAGGAATAAATCCCACTTGGTCCTGGTGAATTATCCTTTTAATGCACTTTTGGATCCTATTGTTAGTATCTGGGTGAGAGTTTTTGCATCTACGTTCGTCAGGGATATTGGTCTGTAATTCTCCTTTTGAGTGGGGTCTTTGTCTGGTTTTGGAATCAGGGTAATGCCTCATAGAATGAGTTTGTAAGTTTTCCTTCCACATCTACTTTTTGAAACCGTTTCAGAAGAATAGGTATTAATTCTCCTTGAATTGTTTGATACAATTCCACTGTGAGGTCATCCAGCCCTGGATTCTTGTTTGTTGGGAGATTGTTGACCTACTGCTTCAATTTCTTTGCTGGTTATGGGTCTACTCAGGTTTCTATTTCTTCCTGCTTCAGTTTTGGTAGGTTAGAGTTTTCGAGGAATGCATCCATCTTTCTTCCAGATATCCTAATTTGTTGGTATATAATTACTCACAATATTTTGTTATAACTGTATTTCTTCAGTGTTGTGATCTCTCATTTTTCATTCATGATTTTATTTGGGTCCTCTTTCTGCTCTTTCTGGTAAGTCTGCTAGGGGTTTGCTTTATCAATCTTATAAATTCCTGCTAGGGGTTGGTTTATTAATCTTATTAATTCCTTCAAAGATCCAGTTCTTAGATTTGTTGATCTGTTCTACTGTTTGTTTTTTATTTCTATATCATTGATTTCTGCTCTAATCTTTTATTTCTCTTCTGCTGGATTTAGGCTTTATTTGCTGTTTTTTTTTTTTTTTCCCCCAGCTCCTTTAGATGGAAGGTTAGAGCATGTATTTGAGATTTGTCTTTTTCTTGAGAAAGGCCTGTATTGCTATATACTTCCCTCTTAGGACTGCCTTTGCTGCATCCCAAATGTCCTGAACAGTCGTGTTTTCATTTTCATTTGTTTCCATATTTTTTTTTTAATTCTAATTTAATTTCCTGTTTGACCCATTCATTCTTGAGTAGGATTCTCCTTAATCTCCACTTGTTTTCCTTCCAAATTTTCTCTTGTGATTAAGTTCAAATTTAAAGCATTGTAGTCTGAAAAATGGAGGGAATAATCTCAATCTTTCTGTACCATTCAAGACCCAATTTTTGACCCTGTATGTAAACTATTCTGGAGAATGTTCCATGTATACTCAAGAAGAATGTGTATTCTGTTGCTGAGTAGATGTTGTACCTCAGGAAGAAATCAATACTCTATTAGGAGTGATGATGCAGCACAAGGTAAGAGATGAAACATGTCTAAGCTGAAGCATTGGCATGAATTCTTCATTGGGGAGAGGACCCCTGTCCAAGGCTACACTATTGACTCTGAATCTAGAAAGGTAAATTTTGTTTTTCTCAATCCTCTCCAGTTCTTCTGTCTCTTCATCTCCATTGCAGTGATGCAGGTATCAAAACTGACCTTCGTTCCTGTGTTTCAGAGACCCCGTTGTCACTGCTCTCCCCCTCCCGTCTAAGCCTTGCAGGCCCTTGTAGATCCTTAGGAATAGCTTGGAATTTTCTAATTCAATGGTAAATGGTTGGTAACAGGATCATTTTAGGCCATAAGTGAGATTTAAATACAATATTGTCACCTCTTCATTGGAAGCATAGGAAAACTCCATCGATGGGCCCCAGGATTAATTTAGGTACTTGGCACTTTGAGAGTTGAGGACAGATAAAACATGATGATGACACAGTTCGAGAGGAAGATAAATCCTACGAAAACCAAATATGGAGAACTCTTGAAATGTGGGGAAGTTCTTTGGTCACTGCAAGGCCTTAGGAAGGTACTTGTGATGAGCAAATGTGACAGAGATGCATTCTTGCGAATTATGGTGCTTTTCTGGGAAGTCTGATGCTTTTCCCATGATTTAATTAATTCTCTGGTGCTCCTGAGGACCAGTTGCTGTTGGATGACAGAGATAACTGTACTTTTCCAGGCCCAGATTCATGGACTGATGTATAGAGGGGGGTATTGGATGATTTAAATATTGTGTGCATAGCTTGAAGATGTCACATGACAGTGGATGTTGAAGATTAATGCTGTTGGACATTACTAGTCAGAACCAGCAAGGTGTGTGTTGTGGTTCCACAAGGCCCTGGTATCCCAGGAATGTAACCCCAACGTAGGTCTGTTCCAGTATAGATGGGTGACCTTCCAAGGAAGCTGACCTGAGGTCGGCAGGGCCCTCCCTCACTTCTACTCAGCCCCATTTTGAGTCTAGTCCTGTGCTCTGAGCTATGTGCAAGGCAGTGACTGAGAAGCAGGTCATCTATCCCCACAGGGACCAGTTCTGCTTTAAACAGCCTGCCCAGTTTTGGGGCTAGCTGTCCCTATGTTGTTTCACAGCCCATGCTGTCCCTACACTCCTCCTGCACTGAGAGGAAAGAGGATTTCATCAGTTGTAGAAACTGATGAAATTAAGTTGGTTAGCATGTTACAGTCATATTTAACATTACATCAATTGAAGAGGATTCATTTTTCAGTACCCTTTGTGGTCCGCTATATAATGAAAAGGCTGATGTGTAAATATAGAAAAGACTGTATATTTTCTGTTAGGTACACAATGAGTAGGTACACACTCGGGTCTTATAAAATAGATTAGACACCCTAGGGTATCCTGATTTTTCCATTTCTACTCTTTGGTATTGTCCACCCCCAGGCATTGTGCTTATACTCACAGCCCTTGGATCATGACTTGAATTGAAACTTATAGTTGGATGCTTAACCAACAGCATCCAGGAGACCCACTTTATTTTTTTAAAAAGATTTATTTTAAAGATTTTATTTGACAGAGACAGAGCGCAAGAGAGAACATAAGCAGGGGAAGTGGGAGAGGAAGAAGCAGGCTCTCTGCTGAGTAGGGAGCCCGATGCGGGGCTTGATCCCAGGACCCTGGGATCATGACCTGAGCTGAAGGCAGATGCTTAACGACTGAGCCACCCAGGCACCCCAAGATTATTTTAGAGCAGAGCAAGTGAGTAGGTGGAGGGGCAGGGGGAAAGAATATCCTGAAGCATACTACTGGCTGAGCTGAGAGTCCAAATCAGGGCTCGACCCCAGGACCCTGAGATCATGACCTGAGACGTTTAACCAACAGAGCCACCCACACACCCCTGTTCTATTTAACATAAATGTGAATTGCTTTCATTCAGGATTGTGAACTAACATGTATTTGGGGTGATCTCAGCAAGCTCAAAGAGGGTAGAGAGAAAAGAAAAGAGGAAGACCAGACAGATTGTTAGATTCCTTTATGAATAAAGAAAATGTGTGTTTGTGTTTGTATGTCACAACAGTTAACATGGCCACAAGCATAGAGGGTTTTTTTTTTTTTTTTTTTAAGATTTTATTTATTTGACAGTCACAGCGAGAGAGGGAAAACAAAGCAGGAGCAGTGGGAGAGGGAGAACCAGGCTTCCTACTGAGCAGGGAGCCTGATGTGGGTCTCAATCCCAGAACCCTGGGATCATGACCTGAGCTGAAGGCAACCACTTAACGACTGAGCCACCCAGGCATCCCCAAGCATAGAGGGTTTCTAAGAGTGACTTGTTTGGATAACTGAGGATTGACAGTGACTTAGTTCCTGCAGAGGTTGTCAAATTTAGCCTGAGTCCGAGTCACCTGGAGGATCCATAAATCTTGGATTGTTGTGCCTAGCCCCACATTACCATGTCAATAGTTCTGGGGTACAGCCCCCCAACTTACCTTTCTTACCCAATCTCAGGTGCCTGTCTAGGGAACAGATGTTGAGAACCAATGTCTGAGGACACATTTATAGTTGTGTTCTTCATAAAGGTATTTGCCCTACCAAAATGTAGTCAGATACACAGGTATATAGTCTTGGTTCTCCAGGTATGAAAGTGGACTCATTGCTGGGCCTTTAGAGTAGTTAACCAGAAAGCCACTCAGGCTATATGTGTGTAATGTGGCCTAGAATTTTCAGTTTGGAGTCTCAGTTCATGGAAGTTGTTCTGTGTGAAGACTTCTGGGTGAATCATTGAGTTTTAAAGAGGAAAGAGAATCCAAACACAGGTCACCTTCTGGAAGGGCATTTGACCTGGCTGCCCCATGTTGACTTTTAAGGTATCCATATTTAAACACTGACTCTACCAATATCGAGAGGCTCACTAAACCTTTTTATCTAAATCCTTTCTGTCCATAAAAGGACAATAGTATTAGCACTAACACACAGAATCAAGAACATTAAATACATTACAGTGGATAAAGCATTAATTATGGAACATACATTGTACATTTTATGCAAAGGAACATGTCAGACTCTAGTGAATATGTTGGATTTTATTTTTCATGAAAAGATAGTCCACAATCATGCTGAGTCCTCTCTACGTGAATGTGAATATTGAACCTTGGAAAATTTGATAACTGGAATGATCTGTCTGGTCCACTTTTCATTGGACTTCTGCAGAATTTCTCGCTCTTGTATCTGTACCTCTTCCTTTACTGAAATGGAATAAAGGCAAGTTTGAGAGGTTTTATTCTGTCATCTGAAGGTAGCCAACTGTAATTTCTTCTAGAGTTACCCTAGGGACATGGCAGCTTCTGGTTTAAAATATTTGCAATTTTTTTTTTTTTTTTAAAGATTTTATTTGACAGAGACACAGCGAGAGAATACAAGCAGGGGGAGTTGGAGAGGGAGAAGAAGGCTTCCCATGCAGCAGGAAGCCCAATTTGGGGCTCGATCCCAGGACCCTGGCATCATGACCTGAGCCGAAGGCAGACGCTTAACTACTGAGCCACCCAGATGCCACCTGCAATCTTTTTTTAAGATTTTATTTGAGAGCAAGTGAGCACAAAAGAGCGAGCGAGCGCAAGTATCAGCAGGTTGGGGAGGGGGAGAGGGAGAAGCCTACTCCCCACTGAGCAGGGAGCCTGATGCAGGGCTTAATCCCAGGACTCTGGGATCATGACCTGATCTGGAGGCAGACGCCCAATGACTGAACCACCTAGGTGCCCCACAATCATTTTGGGTGTAATTTTATTCTCTAGGACTGCAGACCACCAGATAGATGTCCATTGACACTGTGGTCCCGTGTTTCCAAACCTATGCTGGCAACTCCGTGGTTAGCTGGGGCCAGAGGTGATATTCAGATTTGGCAGGGCTGAAGGACATTCTCTGTTGCTGGGCAGTACCCTTGGCTAGGCTCTAGACTGCCTGGATTCACTGTTCAAGTTCCCTGGTCAGGGAGAGTCAGATGTTAAACTCAACACTAGGGCAACACTGCTGGGTTGGCTCTCTCCACATAAGCCTATAGGAGAGGCTCTGCGGTGGGGGGGGGGCGCCTGGGTGGCTCAGTCAGTTAAGCATCTGCCTTCAGCTCAGATCATGATCCCAGAGTCCTGGGATCGAGGCCCGCATCGGGCTCTCTGCTCAGTGGGAAGCCTGCTTCTCCCTCTCCCACTCCCCCTGCTTGTGTTCCCTCTCTCGCTGTGTCTCTGTCAAATTCTTTAAAAAAAAAAAAAAAAAAAAACGGCTCTGTGGTTGCCTAGGGTCTTTGTTCAGTCTTCCTGGAGGGGCAGGAGTAGAGGCTATGCTCAGCAGTGGGAAGTGACTTCCAACTTTCCTACCTACTCATGAAGAGCCACAGAACGGCCTTAATTTTCTAGTTCAACCTATTGACTGGAGAACCAAGTCAGACATAGCGGCTGCTAAATCTCCTCAACCAGGAGGGTTCATTTCCACTCTGCACGTGAGCAGAGTCACTGGGATCTCGGACTGGGTGTCACTGCAAGGTGGAATACAGTCTTGTCTGGCAGTCTTTCAAGATTTCAGCACTGGTTTTGTAAGCCCTACCCACTTTCTCCATGTCTGTGATTCTCCACTGGTCCAGCATCACAGATTCCCCCAGGGATGCTCATGAGGTGAGATCTCAGTGGGCCACCCAGGAAGGGGCTTGCCATTTCGGGAATGCTGGATGCCCACCATGGGCTCTCTTTTCCTTGGTGGAGCAATTGCAGTTTCTTTTGGTCCTTTATGGTGGGACTGTGCTGGCTCTGGGAAGGTGCATTGTGATCAATGTAAAATTGTTCCTCTTACCCTTCTAATGTTGCCCTTCTTGGTCTCTGTGGTCCAGGGGGGTTCTTCAGCCTCACCCCTGAGTACTGAGAGTTTGCCCATTGATGTCTTATGTCAATAGTTGCTAGTTGAGCTTTTTTTTTTTTTTTTTTTTAAGATTTTATTTGACAGAGGGAGACACAGCGAGAGAGGGAACACAAGCAGGGGGAGTGGGAGAGGGAGAAGCAGGCTTCCCGCCGAGCAGGGAGCCCGATGCGGGGCTCGATCCCAGGACCCTGGGATCATGACCTGAGCCAAAGGCAAACGCTTAATGACTGAGCCACCCAGGCGCCACTGAGCTTATTTTCAAAGTACTGAAGTGGGAACTACCTATTTCACCATCTTGATGATGTCATCCCTCTGTGATGAATGGATTTATATTGCATGAGTAAAAATGAATGTTTCCCTATATATAAGTATTTGTGTGTCTTTATACATGTGTGTGTATATATATGTACAGATGTTATCCATGAAGAATATTTAAATAGTGTAACTTTTGATATTGTAAAATAACACTAATAGTGATAATCTCCTTTCATGTTAAAGATTATTCTATATGGTATTTGTATTGTCGTGCTGGTTATTTGGTTATCACTACATGGTTTTTGTTTTGTTGATTTTATCCTCCTGTTTTAATTATAGCTATAGGATAATTCCAGTTGAATATATTCGAGCAAAGATTTTTTTTTTTTTTAATTTGAAAGCATGAGCAGGGTGGAGAGGGAGAAGCAGGCTCACCACTGAGGCCAGAACTGGATGTGGGGCTTGATCCCAGGATCCGGGGATCATGACCTGAGACAAAGACACTTAACTGAGCCACCCAAGCGCCCCTCAAGCAAAGTTTGTTATCAGCAACATGTGGTTTATTTATATTTGATATTCCAATGGATATATTGGTGTTTGGATTTTCCAAGTTCTTTAATGTTTTTCCTAACACCTTATTTTTTTTACTATCTTTTGTTTCCTGTGTTCATAGTAAGAAAACAATTGTTTCTTTCTGTGATTGTGCATTCAGTAACATATTGCTTTAGCTAGAAATTAAAGATTGCTTTTAAAATCTAGTCAGTGTGAAATTCCTACTTTTAATTCCAATTTGTTAGTCCATTTATATTGTGATACCTATTGTATGTTTTTGATGTTTTTGTTTTTAAAGTCACATGTGTAGATCACAAGTGAACAGTGCTATGGACTTTCACAAACTGGTATCTCTATAAGCCAATGAGATCAAGAAAGAAACTATTGTATCTAAAATTCCCCTTGAGGGGCGCCTGGGTGGCTCAGTCATTAAGCGTCTGCCTTCAGCTCAGGTCATGATCTCGGGGTCCTGGGATCGAGCCCCGCATCGGGCTCCCTGCTCCATGGGAAGCCTGCTTCTCCCTCTCCCACTCCCCCTGCTTGTGTTCCTTCTCTCGCTTTGTCTCTGTCAAATAAAATCTTAAAAAATAAAATTCCCCTTGAGCTCCTCAGTAACTTTTCCCTAAGGTCAGCACTCTTTTACCATGTAACGTAAGAAACTGCTGTACTCACTTCTGTACTTTATATGTAGTCAGGTAATGGGGACTCTTTGGTATTTGGCTTTTTTGCTTTCTCTTTGTGAAATGTGTATTCCTGCATGTTACTGTGCATCATTCATTAGAGTAGATCAATCCAGGGCGCCTGGGTGGCTCAGTCATTAAGCGTCTGCCTTCAGCTCAGGTCATGATCTCGGGGTCCTGGGATCGAGCCCCGCATCGGGCTCCCTGCTCAGCGAGAAGCCTGCTTCTCCCTCTCCCACT
>NW_023270718.1:7816670-7857625 GCF_011800145.1 Mirounga leonina
AAAAAAAAAAAAATCGATTCTATTGTGTGAATATCAAGTGATCGCATCATTCTCCTGTTAATGGGAGGGCGAGGTTCTCAGTGCAGGACTGTCATGAATAGTGCTGGCATGTAAGATCTATAATTTGTTTTAGTGGAACATGCACACATATCTGTTGGCGATATATGTGGGACTGAATTGTTGGTAAATATGGTTAGGTATGTTCAGCTTTAATAGATACTACCAAGCCCTTCCCCAAAACCTTGTACCAATTTTCACATCTGCCAGCAGTATATCAGATTTCTAGCTTATCACATACAATCTAAAACTTGGTAATTTATGTAATTTTGATGTTGGGCTCCTGGATGATATGCAGTGTTACCAAGTTGTGGTTTTAGTTGCTTTTTTGTTGGTGGTGTTACTACTCTACTATAGAGTTGGTCATTACCCTTTGGATAATCTCTTTGTCAAAGGGTCTAATTTCTTCTGTTGTGACATCTTTGAGTCTTTGTAGTTCTGTATATATTGAGTCCTTTGTCTCCTTTCACCCTACTTCTATTTCTTTCTCTTGAGCTTGTGACGCAAAGAAGTTCTTAATATTTTTGTAAACTAATTTGCCATTTCAGCCTTCATGGTTAGTTTTTCATTGCTTTTAGAAGTTTTTACTTACACCAAGACCACACAGATAGAATCCTGTGTTTCTCTAAATTCATCATTATCTTTAAAATTTCTATTAGAAATGTATTAAAAATCAATGTGTTTTCTTTTAATTATTTGAGAGAGAGGGAGACAGCGAGAGAGGGAACACAAGCAGGGGGAGTGGGTGAGGGAGAAGCAGGCTTCCCGCGGAGCAGGGAGCCCGATGTGGGGCTCGATCCCAGGACCCCGGGATCATGACCTGAGCCGAAGGCAGACGCTTAACTGAGCCACCCAGGTGCCCCTCTCCTCCATCTCATATGTGGATGTTACTCTTTTTAATATTCCCCATTGATGGGTGGTAACTACCTCTGCCCTATTTCCTATGTGGTTCCCAATTCTCCGCTCTGTTATTGTAATGAGCCATGATTCCACTGTATCCAGGACGTACTTGGCCCTCATCTTTTCAGATACTTGAAAGGGCAAGGCCTCTGGTATCCTGTGAGTCTCCTTTAACGTACAAAAATCCTTTTGAAACCTCCCTTCTCCTTACTTCCCCTAACACCCAAGTATAAAATCAGCCACATCTCACAAACCCAGGGCAGCAGCTCTTTCTGCCTATGGGTCTTATCTCCGTGCTTTAATAAAACCACCATTTTGGGGCGCCTGGGTGGCTCAGTCGTTGGGCGTCTGCCTTGGGCTCAGGTCATGGTCCCAGGGTCCTGGGATCGAGCCCCACATCGGGCTCACTGCTAGGTGGGAAGCCTGCTTCTCCCTCTTCCACTCCCCCTGCTTGTGTTCCCTCTCTCGCTGTCTCTGTCAAATAAAATCTTTAAACACAAAACCCACCCTTTTGCACCAAAGAGGTCTCAAGAATTCTTTCTTAGTCGTTGGCTCCAGACCTCACCCCACCTATATTCCAAAATCCCACCACTTATTGCCTGAACGTGGGGCTTTGAGTCTTTATATCTGGACTTAGCTTTGGTGCAAACTTGAGTACCTTCTCTCTTCCTTACTCTCATTTCAGGGGCTCTTCAGGGAGTATGGTCTTATTGTACCACTTTCATGTTGGTTGGTCAGGCTGCAATCCTCTAGCCTGTGGCTACTCTATCGGGAGGAGAAACTCTGCCTTCTGGCTGAGAGTTAGTACCCTGGCTGGGATGGTACTAAGACCCAGAAACTTAATGCCCTCTCTTTATTCCTGTCCTTATACAAACTTGTCTGTCTTGGGCATGGGACAGCCACCTAAGTGACTAGCATGGCTGCCAATCTTCAGACTCCCATGTGAGGTTTCCTCTTGATCTAATGTGATGCCCTCCACATCCCTGGTCTAGCCACTTCTGGCCACGGGACCTCCACTGGGAGCCAGCCAAAACCAGTCCCCAATGGAATTAAAAACCAACCAGGGACCATTACCTAGGGAAGTTGGCTGTAAAGACTACATTTGTTGGAATGTTGCTTAGAACCATGATGAATTTCTATCTTTACTGTTTTCTTTCAGTGTCCTTTACTAACTACGTAAGCTACAAAATTGGGTAATTTCCCCTTGTTCAACTTTTCTAGTGTTTTCCATGGGTTTAAAATGGTGGTTTATACACCAGCACCCATAATAGTCTAGAATGCAATAGGGAAGTGGGGGGAGGGCAGGCCTCCCTCCTACTGGGGTCTTTAACGGCAGTTGTGATCATACTGATTTTGTTTGGGGGATGCCTCAGGTTGCTTTGACACAAGGAACCTCTGACCTATCCTGTGAGTGGGACACCACCTGGGAGCTGGGCACGGGGCGGCGGGGGGGGGGGGGGGGGTGCAGATTTTCTTTGGTAATGGAACTTCTCTAGCATGGCCTCAGTGGGCTTATTCAGTCCCGAAGGATTCTCCTTTGGGATGCTTTTTAACCCATTGGAAACCATTCGGATTGCAAAGTTTAGGAAAGGACTGAGCTCCTGTAACACTGCGTGGTTGCAGTGGGATCTATTAGTTAGGTCTCTTTTGCAGTAAATAGGGCAAATGGACCTAGTGTACCTTCATTGCTCATACCTGGGCATTCATCGCTCTGCATCGGGACCCCAACCTAAGGGCCTCTTGCAGAATGTGTTGGCTAGTAAACTCCTGACATACTAGATGATAATTATCTAACGAGGCCGCCTCTAAGTAAACCTAGGTTGCTGGAGGAAGCACAGGCCGGCCCAGACAAAGGGGACTCTGACTCTCTCTCTCTCTCTCTCTCTCTCTCTCACTGTTCCTAATAGATGTGGGAGCTTCTCTCCCTCCCTCATTTCCTGCGTTAATGGCTATAAGGAACCAACTGTTACTCTACCTCGGGACAGGGACTTTAAGGAATATTCCCAAGCAGTTGCTGAAACTCCCTTTGTTTTGGGGATATTCCCTGTCTTCTCTGGCCTGACACGGACTGCCTATTCCCCCTTGCTTGTGGGAAAACATGGAGTCTGCTCCTCTATTGGAGTTGATGAGCTCTAGAACTGGAAGCCCTCTCTCTGCCTTCTGGCAGCACTTTGCCTCTTCTGTTTCCCCCATCCCTCTTCCTGTTTCTGCACCACCTTGAGGGCGGCCTGCATGACTGGCTTCTGTGCCATCCTCAGTGCCTCCTGCACCATTGGCTCCTCCTCCTAACTGGCCGTCAAGGAGCAAAGAAGAGCACCCCCTGGACTTCCCCACCAGTCTCAGGTAAAAACTGAAAATGGGGTGGGCCCAGGTGGAACACAATTCGCTATTTAAACTAAGCTAAGTTTCTTGGTTTAATTAAGATAGACCTTTTAGCAGTAAACATGAAAATTTTATTCTATCAAGGTCTGAAGGTCAAATAAGCTCATGTTATCTCGTTTCCATTTGTTAGCAATAAATAAAATGGTTCATTTTGTCTGTCTCAAAAGTTTTAATAGGAGATTTTTAAGATAGCTTTCATCAAAGTCTTTGGTAACCTGGCCAACTTTAGAGTTTTGCTTGGATGATAAATGGGATTGAATTCCTTGGACATCTAGGTCTTATCCAACTAGGATAAAGTGTTAAAGCATTGAGTACTGGACATAGGTTTGTGCTTTTGACTACTTATTGCAAAAACCTGAGGATATGAGTCTGTTGGTAACATGCTTTGTGCTTAACGGATTCGCAAATTTGCCATCTAAAGAATTCTGGTATGACAGTTGACAATTGGTTACTACTTAGTTTTCACTGGAGACTAAGGTTTCTAGGAGTGCAAAAGTTGCTAAGTATAATTAAAACTGATGGAAACAAGGGAAGCTACTATGCAGAAAAGTAGATGAGTAAGAAAGATAAAAGGAATGGGAATGCATTTTTGTCAAAGGTTAAAAAAATTTTGTCCTAAGATGGTTATTTGGAAAGAAATGGCTTGGCACAAAATCTTAATGCAGAAGAAAGTTGCAGAAGGTTTGTGAAGGGAAATCCTTAGAAAATTTTAGGTGTGGTCAGGATGGACTGAGATTTAAGAGAAGGATTTTAAAAGTACAGTGGTAGAAGATTGAAATTCATTGTTCAAAAGACAAAAGTTTCTTGAATGGTCAGTCTGCTCTTGATTAAAAAAAAAAAGTTCTTCTCTTTTGTCTTCCCAGAAAAATAGTTTGTGTTTTGTTTTGCCCTTATCTTTGAGGATCCCTAATCCTATTTAGGCATATGCTTTAAAACTTTAAGGTTTTAACAAATTTCCCAAGATTTAAATTGTAAATGAAGTCTCTAACTCATTAGGCCTTTCTATTTGGCATGTTAAGTTTCTCTGGAAGCACTGTTAAACAAATAATGAGCCTTAGGTTACATTTGGATAAATGCTATAATTATTCTAGAGAGGATATGCAATTCTTAAAGTTTTAATTTTTTTTTTTTTTAAAGATTTTATTGATTTGACAGACAGCGAGAGAGGGAATACAAGCAGGGGGAGTGGGAGAGGGAGAAGCAGGCTTCCCGCGGAGCAGGGAGCCCAATGCGGGGCTCGATCCCAGGGCCCTGGGATCATGACCTGAACCGAAGGCAGATGCTTAACGACTGAGCCACCCAGGCGCCCCTTAATGTTTTAATACAAGATCATCACTTGATATTTTGATTGAAGTTATTTGTCACAGAAATAACCTGATTTCCTTGCCAGCAATGTTGTAAACTCCCATCAGATCTTTAACCATGTCCATTCTGAGTTGTCATTTCTAACTGTTCTTATTGTCTTGCAAAATGAAAAAAGGTCTCAGTATGTAAGTATTTCTTCCATGGCAGTCAGTCATTTGCAAAAGTTCAATAAGAATCTGTTCTCCTTGTAACAGGACACCATTAGAAATGTTGGTTATTTTACCAAGGCTTTGCCTGGAATGTCTTATTTGAGAGAGACATGCGTAGACTCAGATATGACCGAAGAGCTTTAAAGAACTAAGGTTGACTTTATGAAACCTGGAGCCATAAAGCCCCTTGGAAAGGTTGGCCTGATGCCTTTCTTAGAGTTCCCAACAGCCTCACCAGGTGAGTAAAGAAATGTCACTTCCTGGCAGGTACAGGAACCTCAGGATACTTTGGGGACCTCGAGAAGAAGTCACCCAAGTCTGTAGGTATTGCAGGCATGTCTGATAGCAAGTACTGGGGTTGGCTTCTGGCCTGGAGAGGCTACTAAAAGTTCAACCTAGAGATTCCTTGGAAAAACTTGCAGCAAAGCAAATTTTAAAAAGCTCTATATGCTCATTATTCTTGCTGAGCTTATGTAAATAATCAGGCCACGTTTGTTAAAATTGGATTGGTTTTGCAAACAAATTAGTCTTGATTTGGCTACCTCTGGAAATGAGGGTTATTTTAGAAAAAAAAAGTTTCAATAACCCACCTTTGTGGATGTTAAATCCTAGTTTTGATTGTCCTTAAATGTTGTTTGCCTAAGCTAGACAACTCGAGGTAAACTTCAGAGAAATATTTTTTATTTCTACACAATAGCTCATGCATAGATAATCTTCATGCTTTTCTGCGGATATAACATGAGTATTTAAACAATGGGAAAAGGGGATTAATCCCCCAACAACTGTATAACTCAACTAGCATCTTTACCAATTTTGTGTGGCTGGGATGACAAAATCCCTCCTTAAAAGCCAGCACATACCCCACTCTATGGGTTAACTATGTACTTATGGAGATAATGGATGACCCCACTTTATGATTGGATAATGTACTTGGGGATGCCCTTATCTCTTACAAGTTTTCTCCCACTTGCCAGTGATTCCTTGTAATTAGGAAATTGTTAAGGCTGGACCTCAAAAGGGCTGCTTCATGGTTTCATCCCTCCTAGTCCTATTTATCCTAGAAGCCGCCTCTATTGAGGTACAGTTGCAAACCAAGGGTTTAGCTAAGCATACAACAGCCGTCCTGGTAAAAGGAGCCTCAAAGCTCACTAGGACAATCCCTGACTAATGACTTCACAGCCAAAACCCACCAATGGATGATGGGAAGCTGACTTATTAAACACCAGGTAACGCTTATAGATATGCCTGAAATACTTAAACCTGTCAAACTTTAACCCCAGTTACCCTTTTGCCTGGACCTGAACATCATAACTTTTTTAAGATTTTATTTATTTGTGAGAGAGACAGAGCATGAGAGGGAGGAGGGGCAGAGGAAGCAGCAGACTCCCTGCTGAGCAGGGAGCCCGATGTGGGACTCGATCCCGGGACTCCAGGATCATGACCTGAGCCGAAGGCAGTCGCTTAACCAACTGAGCCACCCAGGCGCCCCGACCATCATAACTTCTATAGAGCATAGCTGTTCAGAGGTTATTGATCTTGTTTATTTTAGTCAACCAGATTTAAAAGATGCCTCTATTAAAAATGCAAATAACAGCTGGTTTACTAAATGGCAGTAGTTTCATGGAAAAGGAGGGTAAAAACTGGGTATGCTAGTCAGTCTTAGACTGTTGAGGACAAAGCCCTGTCAGCAAATATGTTTCCCCCAAAGCAGAGTTAACACCCCCCACCCCATGCTTTACAATTGGCAAAAGCCTTAAAAATATTTATATGGACTCTAAAGATGCCTTCCTAGTCCTTTATGCCCATGGAGCAATTTGAAGAAAAAGGGGATTATCAAGCCCTAACTCCCCAATCAAATATGGGCCTGAAATTATCACACAAATTCAAAGGACGGCCCTTCAAAACCGACTAGCCCTTGATAATCCTGAGTGCACTTCAAGGAGGCCCAGTATTAAATGGCTGGCTCCTGGCTAGGACCCAATGGCTATGTGACTCTAACTTGTGGCCCTGGCTTCCCCCAGGCCAGATAGGCTGTACTCTGGGGTTTGCCCGGAATCACAGACACATTATTAAAACCATTACCAACCCAGCCAACCTTCCAAATTTGAAACAATGATGGACATGTTCTGTTGATTCATTTGTATGACCACCTAGCATCCATCTCTGTTCCCTCTTTGAGACTGGAGAATGTTTGGTAGATGAATGCTTTTAATAATGGGTGGCTCAGTTGGTTGAGCAACTGCCTTGGGCTCAGGTCATGATCCTGGAGTCCTGGGATTGAGTCCCGCATCGGGTTCCCTGCTCAGCCTGCTTCTCCCTCTGACCCTCTCCCTTCTCATGCTGTTTTTTCACACACTCAAAATCTTAAAAAACAAGTACACGTTCAAAGCCCTAAATGATACTCTAACATTTCTCTATTAAATACCAAATACAAATATGTTAAGCGGTTTTACAAAATAAAATGCATTAGATGTTTTAACTGTTAGTGCAAGTTCTAATTTGTGCATCATAAAAACAACGCTGTGTATACATTCCAGATTACCACAAAAATATTCCTGGGATTCTAATTGCCATGAATACTCAAATTGGTGGTTTAAATGATCTCTTTCCTTTAGTAATTGCTTTAAACTCCTGGACTAGAGGAAAATTTTCAGGTTAAATTTGAAAGGTCCTTTATTCAGCCTTCTTTCTCATTACAATATTAACCTTATTTTCTTATTTCTGGTGCCTCCCTGCCTGTCAAGATTCCTTCACTGACATAACTTCCAGCTGACAGATGATTCTTTCTACTCAAGGAGGTTCATAGATATTGTCCACGTTGGATTCAGCTGCCTCTCCTAACTCCCCTGTATGTTCCCCAAGTGACCAATATTGACCCATAGGTAGGGACATCTCTATGCCCTATTTAGCAGGAAGATGTTACAGAGGATGAGACCTTCTACCTTCAACAATCTTAAAGATTTCAGGGGGGAAATGGAGCAGAAGGCTAGTTCAGGACAAAGCACAAGCTGACACCCTGCAACCTATTCTCCTCCCACACACACACATTCCTGGGTGGGATATGGTGATATTCTTCCAGGAAGCTCCCAAAGGTATTAATGCCTTCCTAGAAGGAAAAACAACCTTAACTTGGCAAAACCTCCGGTTTCTGGTGAGTCATCTTTAACATATGAAAATCCTTTTGAAAATCTCCCGTTTTCCTTACCTCCCCCAACTTCCAAGTATGTAATCGGCCACCCCCTCACAACCCTGGTGCAGCAGCTCTGTCTAGCCCCTAGGTCCTGTCCCCATACTTTAATAAAACCACCTTTTGTACCAAAGATGTTTCAGTAATGCTTTCTTGGTCGTTGGCTCTGGCCCTCACCCCACAAAACCTCACCTATATTCCAAAACCACATCCGTACTGGAGTAGATCCCCCTAAAGGCTGCTGAGATTCAGACATAAACAGCAGTGTTCTTTTTTAGCTCCTAAAAAGGCTAGAGATAGAAAACATCTACACATAGGCATAACTTTAATTGTAAAGAATTATACGATACAAACTTAGAAAACATTTAAGTAAAAATGCCCATTAATTGCCCCCAGTAAGAGTTTCATCTTCAGACGTAACAGCTCATCAGTCTGAAGGGTATCCTCCTTGTGCAATTTCAAAGTGCATATGTAGTGCTATTTGAAATTATATGAGGCACTAAAATATCTTGTACCTTGCTCAGTGATTACATAAATATTGTCTTATCCTACAGTCAAATCCCTTTCCTTAACTAATGCTATATGAAGGTGTTTTCACACCAATAGTAATGAATCTACTGCATTCCTAAAACACAACATACCCCATGGTAATTGTAAATACAGGGCCCTTGGTGAAACACCCCCTTGTTTGTACACTTTTATAATTAAATGTACCTGTCTCCTATCACACACATCATGAAATGTGGATCTCTGATTTGTACACATGTGCCTTAACTCGGTGGTTCTGAGACATGAGATTGTTGCACCATCATGACTGCATTCTTACAATGAGTGGACAATTGCTGAACTACACTTGCAAATCGATTTAAGAAAAATACTGTGTTTCCACTGTTAAACCAGGAAGCCACAGACTGACATGGCTCTAATGTTTCAGTAGCCTCTGTAAGCAAACCACATTTTAATTCACAGCCAATGCACTGGAATGGAAGAAAATGAACTTAGGGACAAAAAAGGCAACTGCTTAAGGTATATCCAGTGAAACACTCCCCTTGCTTTGCTTCCATATCCTCTCTATAAAAACCTCCTTGCTATCTCCTACAGGTGGAGCATGCCTAACCATTTGAATAGACTGCTCAAAGTAACTCTTAAAAAATTTGTACATCAATTCATCTTTTACCACCACGCAGTACCACCTTTCAGTCTGAGCACTTTTTTCATCTAGCCTAAATATCTCACCTGATTGCAATGTGGGGTCAGGACTCAGTGTGACCTCTTTCCCTGCCTCCCCTCACTCAGCTTCACACATGTGCACAAGAAACCATCAGCACTCTGCCTTCACTTGCCCAGACTTCTCTTTTGGTAATGGCTCCCTACAGCACCTGCAAGTGCTACACATGCACATAGAGGACTCATGGTGCATACCACCCCTCTTAGGGCCAAGACGTGCAGTCATGTGCCCCTCCCTTCACCAGCTCAGGTCTCCAGAGCACTACACCTGAATCCTATCTAAACCAAGCTCACACTTGAGTTCACCGTTCAGGCAAGCTGGAACCAGAGTCCATGGACAGATCAGTCCTCCCTCTGACCAACATTGTTATCACACCCAGAGTTTCTGATGTTTTCTCCCATTTCTGCCTTTCCTCTTGCCAAAACTTCACACAATGCTCACAAAGAGCAGGTGAAACCCTCAAAGTCCTGAGTCCTGCACCTGCCAGAGTGCAGAGGGCCCCAAAGCAGATGGGGAATGGGGAAGGTCATCCAGGATTACCTGGTACAATATGAACACATAAGATACCCATCATGTCCAACAGACCTTCTGATGCCTTGGATTCCTGTTTCATACTTTGGGCCTCACACAGTGGGCACAGAGCTCAGGTACCCCAGAATTTCCACTGAAAATAGTCCTGCCCAAATGTGGCTTGCAGAGCGTAACAGACAATTTTCAATTCAGCTTCTGTCAAAAATGAGCTCACACCACAAAGTTGCCCTCCCTGGCTCTGCTGCCAGTCCCCGCACCTCCCTTCACAGAACAGCTCAGGGAACAGGGTTCCTGGCAGGTCCATCTCCTGGGTGGCCCAAGTTGGCACTTTCCTGAGGTTCAGACTCAGTCTGCCTTATCTAGTCCTTTCCCAACTCACAGGGGATGAGCAGAGAATGTCATCTTTCCAGAAACTTAGTCTTCCCTGGGAATGGCAGTCTTTGTGTTGAGATAGGGGTGGTTGCATACAAGGGACTCAGGTGTGCTCTTCTGCTTTCTCTAGCTTAGTGTTATTAGAAATGAATTCTAGGGACAGCAACCACAAGGTTTGTTAAAAATACAAATTCATGGGCTTCATCCACATCTAGGGAGTCTTGATATCTGAGTGTGGGGCCCCAGAATCTGTTTTTAATGTAAACCTCAAGTGATTCGTATACACATGAAATTTTTTTAAGTTCACTCATTTCAGCATTCTCTATACTCAATGTGGGGCCCGAACTCATGACCCCACAATCAACAGTCACATATTCTACCAACTAAGCCAGACAAGCACCCTTTTTTATACATGAAATTTTGACAAGCAATATTTAGAAAAATCATTCTCAGCTTTGGCTTCATGCTGGAATCCCGTGTGTAGATTTTACAACTACCATCTCCAGGGTCCCATCCCCAGATTCTGGCACTTTGTCCTTGATGAGGCTTAGCATCAATTAGGTCTTAATGAAGGGGCCCAACTTATTCTACTGTGAGCCCAATGTAAACAGTGAAGCTTCCAGGTACACTTCTGAGGACGGAGCACAGAGTCTGGTCAATGGGGAAATCTCCACGGGTAGGGCTGCTCTGCACAAGATTTGATAGGGGAGGGTCAATGTACCCCATATTCCTGATTTTGTACCAGACTGTGGGTCTCCAGGACACAAGTGCACCCAAAAAAATCAGAGAGGAGTAAATCATATTGGGGCCTCCACTTAGAAATTCCGTGACCTCCACAAGCAATGGAATAGCAATCAGATCACATATGCCCTCACTGGCTATGGGGAGGCTTTCAATTCTTACTGTGAATGCCATGGAAGACACCAGAACAGAAGGTAAGTCCTTAGAGGATGTAGGAGCATGTGAAGAGTGAGAAGACAGAAGATGTCGCTCTTTGACCACCAGAATCATTCAAGCAGAGCATCCCAAATCACATTTTAAGGTTGGGTTTTCTCCTCTGATCTTTGGCTCTCACCTGTGTCCTCTGCTTCATTCATTCCCACCTACCTGGGTGTGTGGCTACGGTCTCCTTTTCTCGTCACATCCCAGGGTTCTTTCCTTTTCCAAAGAAGTTGACCAGATTCAGATGAGAGACAGCAAGCCCTGTTTATAAGAAAAAGAAACATGACTCTTGCTGGAGAATCTTCAATTTCAAATCCAGCACTATGCTCGGTAGAGAAGAGAGCACATTACAGAAGGACGTAGCAAATTATTTCTCCACTGTTTCCTGATGGCCTCTTTAGGATACTTAGGATTTTCAATGTTCAGCTCCTGAACTCCACTTCCAAGTACTGCTGAATCAGAAATAAGGAATAGATTTTTTTTTTTTTTAAGATGTGGGCAACAATTCTATGCCACTTAAGTTTCTAGAATTATCATGAATGTAGAGTGAAGTTTACAGATAACCAGGGAAGGAAAAGTTTCACGTGATGAGAAAACATTGTGAATACTTCCTTCTTTACACCAACAATGTCTGATTATTTCCTTGAAATCATGTCATTTGTCATTTTTGCTGAGTTACACGATACAATTTTAAGACATGTGAACATACAGTAATTATAGGATACTTGTTTCCTTTTGCTGAAAATAAAAATAAAGGAGAGAATATCTGTCATAGTGTGCAGAATAAAATGGAAACTTACAGGTCCATGACTAATTTAGAATCTTTACTTACAAAGGCCAGGATCTCCAGTAAACAAAGGTTAGAGCCTTCATTTTCTGGGGGCATCCAGTGGAGAAACCCTGAACCAAGTGAACAAATTTAACATCAGCTGTAACAAGACAAATTGATACTAGTGGTCTGAAGCATGTAGAAAGACTCATCACTGCTGTGATTCTGTGTACAAAAAAAAAAAAAAGCAACTCCTAACAGGATTCCAATTGTGAAAAAATAGTATTTTTATGAAATTTCAAGCCACAGATTGCTCTCATGTCCTATAATCTTCAATGTATTTCAAATATTTTTTTTTTTTTAAGAATTTATTCATTTGTCAGAGAGAGAGAGCACAAGCAGGGGGAGAGGCAGGCAGAGGGAGAAGCAGGCTCACTGCTGAGCATGGAGCCCAATGCGGGACTTGATCCCAGGACCCTGGGATCATGACCTGAGCCGAAAGCAGGCACTTAACTGCCTGAGCCACCCAGGTGTCCCAGGAAGTCTTTCCTTGAAGCAAGCTAGACAGCAAGGCTGGTAGGAATTCATGCTGCACAGAAAAACCTGGTTGAAGGGCACCTGGGTGGTTCAGTTGGTTAAGCGTCTGCCTTCAGCTCAGGTCATGATCCCAGAGTCCCAGGATCGAGTCCCACATCGGGCTCCCTGCTCAGCAGGGAATCTGCTTCTCCCTCTGACCCTACCCCTCTTGTGCTCTCTCTCTCGCTCTCTCTCGAAAGAAAGAGAGAAAGAAAGAAAAAGAAAACCTGAGCTAAGTCAAGACAAGATTTACCTGAGAGGCAGCCATTTCTTCCTCTCGCTTCTGTTACAGGGTTCTTTCTCGGGTGAGCTTATAAAGAGAAATCACACCTGTAAGCCTTTAAAGGCCTCAGCACAGCCTCTTCACCTGCTATCATCAGCTCAGAGGCAGAAGGAACTTGAAATGCACAAAAGGCTACCGACTCCTTTACTTTTTCACAGGGAAGATTCAGAAAAAAAGAGCTCCTACGTGGACATTTGCGTGTGAGTTTCTCCTTCCCCGGTTTCAGATGTCTTCCCCTCCCACAGACAGCCACAAATCCTGCCACAGGGAACGTGGGCTGCACTGACCTGCCCCTTCCAATTCCAGACCAGTCTGTTACCTTCTCTTCAAATGAAAGCTGAAGTCAACTTTCACAAATATACCTTCGAATCCTTGGGCTTCACCCTGGTCTACCCGAGAAGCACCTGAAGCGCATAGTTAAAGCAGCACTGATGTTCTCACCCTGACCAATAGACAGACTCTGGCAGAGGGCCCAGGTGATGGTGGTTCTTAAAACTCACCCTGGAGGGGGCACCTGGGTGGTTCAGTTGGTTAAGCGTCTGCCTTCAGCTCAGGGCATGATCCCAAGGTCCTGGGATCGAGCCCCGCATCGGGCTCCCTGCTCATCGGGGAGCCTGCTTCTCCCTCTCCTACTTTCCCTGCTTGTGTTCCCTCTCTGGCTGTGTCTCTCTCTGTCAAATAAATAAATAAAATCTTTAAAACAAAAACCTCTCCCTGCGATCTTTACTGTAAATCCAGGCTGATAAACGATGATGTGTTTCACATTTCATTGTGCACAGAAATCATTCGGTGTTCCAGGTCCCACAGAAGAAATGGTGATTCTGCAGGTTGGGAATGGGGTCTGAGAATTGGCATCTTTCCCAAGTACTTGTTAGTGCTGATGCTGTTCCTGGGGACCCTCGTTTAGTGGCGACACTAGAGAATGCAGGCACAGCGCACCTGAGCCCCCCACACCCACCATCTACGTCAACACAACTCCTGGGGAGTTCCCAGGTTAAGAATTTACTATTTACTTTTCACTGGTGTGAGTTTACACAGTTTACAGTTTACAGCAAAGATCACCATCACCATCCTGAAGGACTACATCTTTCATAGCACTTTAAAGTTTACAGAAAGAAGGCTAGTGAATACACTGATGTCTGAGCAAGTCTCTATTTGGAAAACAACGTGTATATATCGATTAGTGCAATGTTGATTGAGCACTGATTTTCTGTTCACAAGGAAGTTATGGTGCACCGTGTGGGCAACTTCACACATACGATTTCATCCCCATAATACCCTGCGAGCTGGGTAGGCACTAGGGGTCCTATAATAACCAAGAAGATTAGATACTGGGCCCCACCATTCTGCTTCATCTTCTTTTCCCTATCGATTAAAAGAAATGTTTGTATTCTATATGAGTGAAATATGGATGAATGTAAAAATACAGAAAGGAGGAGTAGTTCAGAGAGTTTTCATTGTTGCATTTATGCGTTTTTAAGAGGAAAGAAAAATGTTTGATTTTATAAGTAAATGACAATTTTCCTGTACCATGTATATTCTCTTCATCAATATATGCTTATTTTAATTCCTCCACAATGGTGTTACAAATTTCTTAAGATTTTATTTTTATTTATTTGTCACAGAAAGAAAGAGAGCTCATGCAGGGGGAGTGGCAGCCAGAGGGAGAAGAAGGTCTCTGATGAGCAGGGAGCATGATGTGAGACTTGATCCCAGACCCTGGGATCATAACCTGAGCCGTAGGCAGGCACTTAACCAACTGAGCCACCCAGGCATCCTTGGTGTTACAAATTTCTATTTTTTTTCCCTCAATTTTAGTTATTCTAGCAAATAGGAAGAGTCATTTCCCTGCTTTCTAGGAGGAGTGATTAAAGATAATTATATATATATATTACATAATATTATTTATGATATATGTATCAAAATATGTATCATAAATAATATATATTATAATATTTATCTATTTATGTGTCTATCTATACAAAACTCAGTCCTAAAAGAAGGACACCCTTCCATTTGGACAATGTGGGCGTGCACGGAGGATATTATGCTAAATGTAATAAGCCACACAAAATGGCAAACACTGTATTATCTCAATTATATCTGAAATCTAATGAAGTTGAACTCCTAAAAGCAGAGTAGAATTGTGATGCCAAGAGGTGGCTGATGGCAAAGTGGGAGATGTTGGTCAAATGGTACAAAATTTCACTTACGCAAGATGAATAAGTTCTGGAGATCTGAAGTACAGCATGGTGACTACACATAATTCTAGGTCTTTTATATTTGAAACTTGCTAAGAGAGTATATCTTAAGATGTTCTTACAAAAATTAATTAAAACACCAAAAATAAAAAATTCTAATACTATGAGGTGGTGGGGATGTTAATTAGCTAGGTTATTTTAATCATGTCATAATGTATACATAGATTTATGTTTTGTTACTTGAGCAACTACTGAATCTGCAGGAATGGAAAACAGGATTCTGAGTGAAAGGTTTGTGAAGCATGGGATTTAATAATAAAAACAGAAATGAAGGCACTAAGATATATAGTCCTTTGCTCTCCCATTTATCCGGTTTGGGGTTTTGGGAATTGTGAGCTCCAGCCCAGGAGAGATGAAAGGAACAGCCACTCAGAATCTATTCTCTAATCTGTCCTGGGAAGGGAGGAGATGCCAGGGCCAAACCAAACAAGGACACAGCCTCAGAAGGAGGTAGATCTGGTTTGACCTAGGGAGGGAGCTGGCTATAGGCTTTAACCTCCCTGCCTCTGGGATATTTCCAGCTGTCATTCCTAAGCCTCTCAAAAGAAGATGAACACACAGAGTTCATATTATTTTAATCTATTTAGTCTCTTTCCTTTCTATTTCATAAAATAAAAGAAACAGCAACTTAACATAAACAGAATTTTCTGGGACAATTATATTAGAAAGCTTTTTTTTTAAATTTTTTTAAATTTTTTTAAAAAGATTTTATTTATTTATTTGAGAGAGAGAGAATGAGAGAGAGCACATGAGAGGGGGGAGGGTCGGAGGGAGAAGCAGACTCCCTGCCGAGCAGGGAGCCCGATGCGGGACTCGATCCAGGGACTCCAGGATCATGACCTGAGCCGAAGGCAGTCGCTTAACCAACTGAGCCACCCAGGCGCCCTAGAAAGCTTTTTTTAAGAAGAATGTCAAATAAATGCTGCTACTACTAATAATAAATACTCTTTGGTCCATGGATGACCCATCAGGGGTGACACCAGAACGCACACAACAACACAGACAGGGAAGTGGCCCAATTGAAAGTCCCCTTTATACCACTCTTCTTCCTCACATTGACTCCACAATCCTGAATTCAACAATGTACCCAATTGCCCTAATCTAAAAATTCCTGGATGATATGGATCATGACTCTTCATCTGTTTTTCTAATAATGGGATGCTATGGAAATAATCAGTTTCTATCTGTTTACATCTCTATACTTGCTCAGTGTTTGTTACCACAGTATGAGGAACCCAGAAGGAGATTCCTCCTATGGAGGGAGAAGAGGACCCTGGATGATTCATTCATCTTTCTTGGAGATGAAAGCAGATTCAGATTCTGGTGCCAGCCTAACTCCAGTCTACACAGGACATCCCTATGTATTCCAAAGAGTCCCTGGGACTGAGGAGTGTGTCCCCAGTGAGACTGCCCCCATAGGGATCCAGGGAGCAGAAACCTTAGGCTGAGTCTGGGTCATCAGATAGAGCACAGACCTATCCTGGTGGAGCAGCATCCTCTGATGCAGGTGTGATGTATCCTGTCCCTGGGCAGGGCTCTCTGGAGTAAGAAGCCTGTACTTCAGTTAACATGGGTTACAGGTAGCTGTAGTTGTGTTCATGATTCTAGATTTGTTGTGGGTCTTAACTTTGCACTGTTAAAGGATCTTCTCCACTCCTGAGGTTGCACTTAGGCAGGACCTAATGTGGCAGGTATTAATGCCTATGCTTGTTGTCATGTAGACATTCTGCTCTGACCATCAGAAGCACCAGTTTCTTGAAGGACCATCAAACTTGTTAACCATCTTTGTGAAACTGTCTTCAGAACCCAACACCCAGGTAAATGTTAGGTAAATATAACATATCATATTGAAAGATACACATTCAAAGACATTTTGAGTATCTCTGCATTCTTTCAGGAGAAACTACTTCATCACTGATTGGACTCTGACCTTATCTCCTGGGACCATAAATATAACAATTGTATGGATAATTATATAATAATTATAAAAGGATTCATTCTATGGCTATAATTTATTAGTTACTATGATAGATTATCTCAATCACAATTTTACATACAATGTGACTGGCTTGTAATTGTATATACTCTTTGAGGCATGCACATAAAAATGACTTACATCAGGGCGCCTGGGTGGCTCAGTCGTTAAGCGTCTGCCTTTGGCCCAGGTCATGATCCCAGGGTCCTGGGATCGAGCCCCGCATCGGGCTCCCTGCTCCGCGGGAAGCCTGCTTCTCCCTCTCCCGCTCCCCTCGCTTGTGTTCCCTCTCTCGCTGTGTCTCTCTCTGTCAAATAAATAAAATCTTTAAAAAAAAAAAAATGACTTACATCGAGGAAAACAGACTACATTTTTCCCATGAGATGAGGAAGTTTTATAATTTCTCCAGGATACAGAGAAGGACCTGGATACACAGTGGTCATCACTCAACAGAGTAAAGGGCTGGCAGGTTGGAAACATGCATTAAGACCCAGCTGTTCATTTCCCTCCACATGGTCTAATAAAAAAGAGAGAAATTACAATAATGGCAGAGAGAATATAAAGTGACAAAGGTGCTCCCAAGGACAAGAATGTTTGGGTAACTGTTATCTCAGGGGAGGATCTAGGTGTGATATTTCCTATGAAGTTGTTGGCCCCTCAGCTTGTGCATGCACAGAATGAAAACCATAATGAGTCCTACACACAAAACATTTGAGGTACATCTGAATGCTACATAGAGTAAGTCTATGTGTTCCTCACAAGGTATAGTAGAACAGGATCCAAAGTCTATAATGTTTGTGATGTATTTGTTCATCTTCTTCTCCCATACATACAAAGGAACTGTCATATTGACCAGCCAAGGTAGGATCCAGCAAAGGACATTGGAGTGGCCAATGGAATGTGGAACTGTTCCTTAATGCTTTGCCTACCTGGACTGATAGTGATGGCCTGGAAGATATTCAAGGGGCCAGAGTGGCCAATGAACAACCTCTGGATACTCTGTGAAACTAGAAAATGATGGAGAAAATGTTTCAAACCAAAAGCTACCAAGGTGTCTGGGATTCCACTAGAAGGAATGACCAACACTTGCCTACATTCAGATGACTGAGAAAAACCTCTCAAACTTGTCCTGGTTCCAGTCCAGTAAAGGAAAATGATGACATAAGAGGTAGAACTCCAGCATGTTTCTAGGGAAAATCTGGACCAGGAAGATCATTCCCAGTGTCAAATACTCCCCTGCCATTTTCCAGGGTCCAATATTTACATTCAAAACCAGAGAAATCAGCGTGGAAACATGAATTGTGGTACACTTTTTCCATGAAAAATTTAATCTGCAATATTCACCAAAGTCTAAAGACATTATATCGTGTTTACAATGTATGGTCAACTGTTACTAATGCTTTTAATGTTTATGAATTTATGCTTTTGGACTAATATTATTCCTTTTTTACTGATGTCATGATGGAATACATATATATTTGTCTCTGCCCCTGGTTTTGGTACAAAGCTCCTAACGTGTAAATTCTTTTTTTTTTTTTTTTTAAGATTTTATTTATTTATTCATGAGAGACAGAGAGAGAGAGAGAGAGAGAGGCAGAGGGAGAAGCAGGCTCCCAAGGAGCAGGAAGCCCGATGCGGGACTCGATCCCAGGACCCTGAGATCATGACCTGAGCCGAAGGCAGACGCTCAAGGATCTGAGCCACCCAGGCGCCCCCTAACGTGTAAATTCTTAAGTGATCACAGTAGTAGGAGTATCTCTTATTCTAGGGAAGTGGCTTTCAATGGGCTCCTGGATGGGAGCTGGCCACTAGAAAGACCAGACCATAACCAGAAGGTTGGAACATTCTGCTTCATCTCCCCACCCCCCTTACTCCAGAGAAGGGAGAATGGCTGCAAATGGAGTTATGACTGGTGATGCCTACATGAAGAAGGCTCCATGGAATCCCAATAATATGGAGTTTAGGGAGCTTCCAATCTGATGAACACATCCACACAGGGGATGACATACCCTAACTTCACAGCGACAAAAGCTCCTGAGCTCTGGACCCTCCCAGACCTCACTATGTACCTCTTCATCTGGCTACTTATCTGTATCCTTTATCCATATCCTTTCATAAGCTGGAAATAATAAGTGTTTCCCTGAGTTTTGTGAGGCACAGTACCAAATTAATTGAACCCAACAAGGACTGTTGGAACCTCTAATCTATACCCAGTCATTCACAAATACGGGTAATAACCTGAGCTTGTGAATAATGTCTGAAAGTATGTGTGTAGGTACATTTGTAGGGTTTCTCTCCAGTATGAATTCTGTGATGTTGTCAGTTAAAGGCCTTCCCACATTCTTTATATTTGTAAGGTTTCTCTTCAGTATGGACTGTCTTATTTATGTATAGTCTTGATGACTGACTAAACATGGTCCCAGGTTCATTGCATCTGAATGAGTGTTTCCCCTCAAGAATTCTCTGATGATCACCAACATTGGAGGACTGCTTGAGTGAACCCCCATATTGATTATACTCATAAGGATTCTTTCCCAGGGGCGCCTGGGTGGCTCAGTCGTTAAGCGTCTGCCTTCGGCTCAGGTCATGATCCAAGGGTCCTGGGATCGAGCCCCACATCAGGCTCCCTGCTTGGCGGAAGGCCTACTTCTCCCTCTTCTACCCCCTCTGCTTGTGTTCCCTCTCTCACTGTCTCTCTCTCTCTGTCAAATAAATAAATAAATAAATCTTAAAAAAAAAAAAAAAAAGATTCTCTCCCAAATGGACATTCTCATGTATAATAAGGTTAGAGCTTTCATAAAACACATCCCCACCTTTACTAGATTCATAATGGTTCTCTGGAAACTGAATCCTCACACATCTATAAACATGGGGGCCCTGGTTAAATGTCTTCTCTGATTCACTGCATTTAGCAATTCTGTCTCCATTGAAAATGCTCTGGTAATTTTGTAGGGTTGAGTCCTCTGTGAAGGACTTCCCAAATGGATTCCACTTAGCATTTGGTTCTTCATTTTTAAATCTCTGATTATCAGAAATATTTGACTGAAAGGTCAATCCAATCCTATTTTGAAAATGGTCCAAATCATTCTTTTTAGCAAGGACTAGGTAACTACCCAGATTTTTCAAACTGTCTTTCCACAAAGAGGTATGTTTGAATACTTGGAGGTTTTGCTTACAGAAACATGCTTTGTAAGATGCAGCTGACTAAAATAGGGTGGTTTTCCAAAATGTTGTATATCCTTCACTTCTGGCAGTGAGATTCTTATTAAAGGCAGTTGTCTCAGTTTGGATATGTCTTTCATGATGCCTTTGATGCCCTTCACTCTCCCCATCATTGTCCCATTCTGTCAGTAAGTGTAACTTCTCAACAGCACTATTTTTTATCTACCCATTGATACTTTTTGGAAAGAATCTTCTATACTTGGATTTGGCAGGAAGCTCTGGGTGTCATGTGAAGATATAGCTGAAAGATATCAAAAAGGAGAAAAGCGAACTCATTCCACTTACACTTTCAGATGATATGATGACTTCTAATGTACAAGCTTCCAATCAATCAGAGAAAGTCAGAAAGATGGCTGAGAAGGAATCATCAGGACTTCATTCCTCCATGAATATGTACCTTTGCACACAATGTACTGACCATGTATCCTAATAGATAATTCTGTGGTATTGTCATGTTGTAGAACAAATCACTTTCCTATACCTCAAATAATCAGGACAAGTACCACATGAGCACAAAATATTTAGAAAGAAGGAATTTTGTGTTTTTCAAGACTTTATTCCTTTATTTGAGAGAGAGAGTGATAGAGAGCACGGGGAGCAGGAGGGGTAGAGGGAGAAGCAGACTCCCCACTGAGTGGGGAGCCAGACATGGGGCTAGATCCTGGGACTCCAGGATCATGACCTGAGCCAAAGACAGATGCTTAACCAACTGAGCAACCCAGGTGTCCAAGAAAGAAGGAATTTGAAATGTAAAACTGGAATGAACACAACAGGATCTTCTGGAAATAGGAACATATCAACAATATGAAGAGATGGCTATCAGAAAAGATCAACAAAATTGACAGCCCTTTAATTAAATCAAGTAAGAATGAAAAAGACCAACTGAAATGAGAAATGAAGAAGTGAAAGAAGACACAGTAGAACTGATACCATAGAAATAAAAGTAACTATAAGAGAAAACAATGGATAATTATATACCCACAAATTGATACCAAAAGACAACAATAAATTTCAGAAAAGGTATAACTTATTTGGACTCCACCATGAAGAAATATAAAAAAATCACACCTGATCTACAACTGCCGAGTAGATTGAAAGAGTAATGAAGAAACTCCCAACAAGGAAATGTCTTGTGCCAGATGAATTCACTGGATAATTCCAAATGACACTTAAGGAGGAAGGACCTCAAATCTCCTCAAACATTTCCAAGGAGGGAAGATAAGAGAAATTATCAAAATACTCTCTCTGTGGTACCAGCATTAACATGTTATCAAAGCCAGGGGAAGACAGTACAAGTAAAGAAGGTGACAAACGACTACCAGTTAGGAATATTCATGCAAAGTCCACAACAGAATACAGTGGAAGGAAATAGCAAAGAAAAATCTGAAATAAATAAAATAGGGACCAGAATAAATAATACCGAAAGTAACGCCCAGTTTAACCAAAATAATAAACAAAACTGGCAATGCTTTAACTGCATAAACAATTATATACTAACATATCAGATAACTAAGATAAAAACCCCACAAATAATTCCTAAAGATGTACAAGTTACTAAGACTGAATTATAAACCTTGAACCAAAGAAATGGGAAATCTTCTTAGACCAATAACAAGAATGAAAGTTGAGTCTGGAATCAAAACTCTCCAAGCACAGAAAAGCCCAAGACCTAGAACGTTACTACATTTAATGGACTCACTGAGTTCCCTAAATCAAATCCTGTGCTGCATGATTCTTCTCTCTCTCTTTTGTTCAGATTAAGTATTGTCCTTTATTTGGTCTTCAAGGTCACAAGTCGGTCCTCTGTTTCTTCCAGCCTGCTGTTCATTGCAAGCCTCTTTCCAATCCCCTATATTGCATTGTTAATCTGTTTGATTCATTTTTTTAACTACTTTCTCTCTGTGGTAAGGTTCTCACTATCCTTTTCTCAACCCTGAGAGTATCCTTATGATTGTTGCCTTAAATTCTCCATCAGACATGTTACTAATAACTATTTCCCTTAGATCTCTGGCCATGGCTATATCTCGTTGTTTCATTTGGGATGAATTCTTCTGTCTTGGCATTTGGTCTAAGTCTGCCTTCCTCTGTATGTTAGAAATGTCCGTGAGGTGTCCTGCTTTATCCTTCATACCAGTGGTCTGCAGAGGCTCTCCTTTCCTACTCCGGGCAATGTTTGCTCCCTGGACTGACTACGGGGAGTTTTAACTAGGTGTGCTCTGGTCTGCTTGTGAAATGAAACCTGACATCAATCCCACCACAAATGAGGCCCTGCAGAAGTCTCTGCTCAGGAGATGTGATGTGGGCAGGGCCCACCTTGCTGGGCCTGAGTCCTCCCAGAGCACAGCGGGGTCGGGCTTGGTGCAAGCAAGGCAGATAGCCAGTGTCCTCCTGAGTGGGGCTCTGTGTTTATGCTACAGGGCAGGAGAGGGAAATGGTGCCATCCAACTCCCGTGTTCTTGGAGACACATCTCACTGAATGTTTTCTCTCAGGGAAACACTCCTAGACTACTGAATAATCTCCCCAGTGTGTGCCCCTGGAATTCTTCAGATAACTGTTTCTAGGTTGTCTGTCCTGAGGCTGTTGACCGACCTTTAGTCCAGAAGCAGCACATGGCCCTCTTCGCTCTAACCCAGCCAAGCAGGCTGACCATTAAAACTCCAGGCTTGGGTGCCTGGGTGGCTCAGTCGTTGGGCGTCTGCCTTCGGCTCAGGTCATGATCTCAGGGTCCTGGGATCGAGTCCCGCATCGGGCTCCCTGCTTCTCCCTCTCCCACTCCTCCTGCTTGTGTTCCCTCTCTCGCCGTGTCTTTCTCTCTGTCAAATAAATAAATAGATGAATAATCTTAAAAAAATAAATTAAATTAAATTAAATTAATTAAAAATAAATAAATAAAACTCCAGGCTTTAAGACATACTAGCTCCAAGAACTCATGAAATTCAACCCCCTCTTGTTGTCCAAGCCAATGGCTTTGGGGGAACCTTCTCCTTATGTGTTCCCCTGAGTGCTCCTTTGTCATGCCACTTTCCCTACAGCCACAGTTCCCTGTCTTCCATAGCACTCTCACTCTTCTCTCTTTAAACCATGTCTCCAATCTTTCTGCCATCCTTGATCTGGCCTCTTCTCTCCTTTTACTTGGGAAGTATGTTCTGTCAGTCTTCAAGTCCATTTCTGGGGTATTGAGGATGATTTCGTAGTTATCTAGTTGTGTTCCTGACATTTTCCTAAATTTCAAATTTTGAAAATAATGATGTGTTTAGAGAAACACATGATGAGTCTCAGGTCCTCCTACCCCACGGCCATTTTCCTCTCACGGGAATCCTTGTTGTTATAAAGCTGTGAAAACTCATAAAAATTTTACAATGTTGGAGAATACAAACCCAACACATAAAAATTTGTTGTTTCGGGGCGCCTGGGTGGCTCAGTTGGTTAAGCGACTGCCTTCGGCTCAGGTCATGATCCTGGAGTCCCTGGATCGAGTCCCGCATCAGGCTCCCTGCTCGGCGGGGAGCCTGCTTCTCCCTCTGACCCTCCCCCCTCTCATGTGCTCTCTCTCGTTCTCTCTCTCTCAAATAAATAAATTAAAAAAATCTTTAAAAAAAAAATTTGTTGTTTCTACATGAAAAAGAACAATTCCAAAAATAGAGATATAATACATTTACAGTAACATCCCCCCAAATAAAATGCTTACAATTTAACATAATGTTAGAGATAAAATCTGGAATGATGAAAACTATAAAATATTGTTCAGGATTTGAAAGAAGAAATAAGTGGAAAAACATCCATGTTCTTGCACTGGAATACTTACAACTACTGATGTGTCAATAAAACTTACAGTGGTCTACAGATTTAATGCAGTCTCTATCAAATTCCCAATGCCATTTTTGCAGAAAGATCAAAATCCACCCTAACTTTACATGGGTGTCACAGGATAACACATACCCAGAAGAATCTGGAAAATGAACAGCACACTTCCTGATTTAAGGCACACTACAAATCCACAGTTATCAAAATAATGTACTATAGACATAAAAACAGGCATAGAATAATGGAAGAGTGTAGGTGAGCTAGACATGTACTTCTCCAATATTAATGTGTACAATGAGCTGAGAAATTGTTAAAATTCATATTCTGAATTGGATTTCTGGGTGGGGTCTGAGTTTCTCACAAGTGTGCAACTGATGTCAACATCTTTGATTTCAGAGCCACACTTACAAATTCCAAAAATAAAAAATAAATAAAATAAATCATGGATGGGAGTGCCTAGGTAGCTCAGTCGGTTAAGCATCTGAATTCAGCTCAGGTCATGATCTCAGGGTCCTGGGACTGAGCTCCATGATGGACTCTGTGCATCACTACAGACAGGACAAGATGGAGACAAATCACAGAAGAAGTCTACTCCAAGATTGTGGTGATGTGAATCTATATCAAGAAATGACTTGTGCAAGCAAATGAAAAGAAAACACAATACAATAGTTTCGTAATACATTTGTTAGCCATGTTGGGGGGAAAAAAGAATATATAACACTAGTCACTACAGAAATCACACAATAGGGGCACCTGGGTGGCACAGTCACTTAAGCATCCAACTCTTGGTTTTCACCTGGGTCTGATCTTGGGTTCGTGGGATGGAGCCCTGCGTCAGGCTACCCACTCAGCATAGAGTCTGCAAGAATTTTTCTCTCCCTCTTCCTCTGCCTCTACCCCTCCACTCTTTCTGTCTCTCTAAAGTGAATGGATAATATTTTTTTTAAGATTTTGTTTATTTGTCAGAAAGAGAGCTCACAGGGGGAGCAGTAGGCAGAGGGAGAGCAGGCTTCCTGCTTAGCAAGGAGCCCCATGTGGGACTCAATCCCAGGACCCTGGGATCATGACCTGAGCCGAAGGCAGACGCTTAACAGACTAAGCCACCCAGGAGTCCCTGGGCAAATCTTTTAAAAAAGGAAAAAAGAGGGACGCCTGGGTGGCTCAGTCGGTTAAGGGTCTGCCTTTGGCTCAGGTCATGATCCCAGGCTCCTGGGATCGAGTCCCGCATCGGGCTCCCTGCTCCGCGGGGAGCCTGCTTCTCCCTCTGCCTCTGTCTCTCTCTCTGTCTCTCATGAATAAATAAATAAAATCTTAAAAAAAAAAAAAAAAACCCAGGTGGCTCATCACTACCATATTAAAAAAAAAAAAAAAAGGAAAAAAGAAAGAACAGAAATCATACAACACATTGATTTTTTTTTTTTTAAGATTTTATTTATTTATTTGACAGAGAGAGACACAGCGAGAGAGGGAACACAAGCAGAGGGAGTGGGAGAGGGAGAAGCAAGCTTCCTTCTGAGCAGGGAGCCCGATGCGGGTCTCGATCCCAGAACCCTGGGACCATGACCTGAGCCGAACACAGGCGTTTAACGACTGAGCCACCCAGGCGCCCCACAACACATTGATTTTTAATACATTTCTGATTCAAATTTTAAAAATAATGATGTGTTTAGAGAAAGACAAAGCATTCTATCTCTGTGGTCTCGGTAGAAGAAAGTTTTCTAAAAACAATAAAAAACACTAACCATGAAGGTTGAAATGACAAAATTCATTAAAAGAAAATTAAGAACTTCTCTGTATCACAATCTCAAGAGATAGAAATAGAGGTAGAGCGAGAGAGGAGACAAAGGACTCATTCTCATAATATATACAGAAGTACAAAGACTCAAGGAAAAGATATCACAGCAGAAAAAATGGGCACAGTAACTAACTAGACAGTTGGACAAAGAGATTATCCAAATGTTAATGCCTAACTCCATAGTAACAGAGAGTAACACCACCAACAAAAAAGCCAGTAAGTCCATGACTTGGTAATGTCACATACCAACCAGGAGCCCAACATCAAAATCACATAAGCTACCAAGTTTTGGAAAGTCTGTAGATAAGCCAGAAATCCCATGCACTGCTGGTGAATGTGAACATTGGTAGAGGTGTTTGGGGAAGGGTTTGGTAGTATCTATTAAAATTGAACATATCTAGGGGCACCTGGGATCAGGTGGGAATATGATATGATATGATTGATATGATATGATATGATATGATATGATGATATGATATGATATGATATGATATGATATGATATAATACATTTACAGTAACATCCCCCCAAATAAAATGCTTACAATTTAACATAATGATAGAGATAAAATCTGGAATGATGAAAACTTGCCGCTCTGTGGGAAGCCTGCTTCTCCCTCTCCCACTCCCCCTGCTTGTGTTCCCTCTCTCACTGTATCTATTTCTGTCAAATGAATAAAATCTTAAAAAAAAAAAAAAAAGTTGAACATATCTAAACACATTTACCAACAATTCATTCCCACATAAATAGCCAGAGGTTATGTGTGCATGTTCCACTAAAAGACAAATTATAGATTTTACATGACAGTACTATTCATGACAGTCCTACAATGAGGACCAACCCCCTCCCATTAACAGGAGAATGATGCAATCACTTGACCTTCACACAATGAGCAAGGTAGGTAAGCACGAGTTTATGAGCACTGGAATAAGAAAAGCAGAGTAGATCCTGCACAAGTAATACCCAGGTACACAAGACATTATTTGCATGGGGAGATTCTCAAACCAAGATACATCCTCACTACTCCCCCTGCCCCCCCCCCCCGCGCCCCCCACCGTCACCTTTCCAGACATTCTTAAGTATAAATACTCAGGGCTACTGCTTCCACATCCTCCCATATCACTCTAAGAAATGAATCATCTTTGCCTGTCTTTGCCAACAGGCCTTGGGTGTCATGGAAAGACACAAATAACAAAAAAAATAAGTTATCACACTTACTACACTGACATGCATGTGTGTTAAAATGCTCATGTGCAAAATAAATGCCCATCATAGCTCCTCAGTGGATGTCAGCAATAGGAAGCACCAGGACTTTCCTCTTCCATGGAGACAAAAATGGATCAGATTACTTTTTAGAGTGCTCCAGAAGCCAGTTAGGAAAACAAGCACCCCCAGGCAAGTACAAATGAAGAAGAACCATATCAGAAGAAAAGGAAAATTTGTAACACTTGCCCACAACAGCTCCTCACCCTCCCAGACACTCCATGGCAACACTGTGAGAAAACGCTTACATCTCCTCAGGAAAGTCACAAATGAGCAACCTGTACGTTCAGTGATCTGGCTTCTTGGCTGCTGCCTGAGGGACTTGTTTTGGTCATGCCTGACATGGAAGGTGGAAGGAATGAGAGCACCCTCTGGATGCATTCTAGTAGCTGCTCAGAGCATTTGTTCAACCAATGGAGAGACTACAGAGCTGAAGACAGAGAGAGGAAGGCAATGGGCTCTAAAGAAGTAACTACACTTTGAAAACTGAGAAACTACAACAACTTGGACATGACAAATGCCCAGAACATGTGTAACAGACCCAGAATTTGTGTTCCTCTGTACAAGCAAGTCCATAATCCTGGGCCCAGAGGATTCTTTTTTTAAATTCCCAAATGTCAACAAAAGATAATAAGGTAGACAAAGAATCAGGAAACTGTTTCAATCAGAGGAATTAAATTAGTCTCCAAAGCTGGCCCTGAATTAATAAAGCACTACTTACTGCCTGACAAAGAATTCAAATATCAGTCATAAAGGTGCTCATGGAGGAAGAAGAAAAATAGATAGATAACCAAATGTTATCAGGAAAACGATGCATGACCAAAATGTAAACCCAAAGATACAGAAAATATAAGAGACAATCAACAAGAAATTGGGAGATGAAGAGTACAATTACTGAAGTTAAAAACACACCAAGAGTCACCCACACACTTGATCAAGCGGAAGAAAGAATCAGACAACCTAATGACCCCGGTGTTAAATTATCTGCTGAGAGGACCAAAGAAAAATGTGGACAAGGACAGAGTCTAGGGATGCATGGGACGCCAACAAGTGGTCCCATATATACATTAAGGGGACCACAAAAAAGGCGCCTGGGTGGCTCAGATGGTTAAGCGTCTGCCTTCGGCTCAGGTCATGATCCCAGGGTCCTGGGATTGAGTCCCGCATCGGGCTCTCTGCTCCTTGGGAGCCTGCTTCTCCCTCTGCCTCTCCCTCTCTGTCGCTCATGAATAAATAAATAAAATCTTTAAAAAAAAAATTAAAAAAGGGGACCACAAAAGGAGAGGAGAGTGAAAGGGGCAGAGGGTTTACATGAAGATCTAAGCGCTTGTACCTTCCACTATGTGGAAAGGAGATAAAGTCAAGAAGCTCAGGAAATTCAGAGTAGGATAAAGGTCAAGACATGAACGCAGGGATTCATTATAATTAACCTATGAAAAAAAGTCACAGGTGAAAGAGAATTTTGAGACCATATGACAGAAGCAACTCATCTTGTACAAGAGAGCTCCTACAAGATTAGGATTGGGATTCTCAGCAGACCTGATTCGAAGAATTTCATGGGACAGTGTATTCAAGTACTGAAAGATCAAAATATCCACCAGGAGTACTCTATCTGGGAAAACTGTTTTCCATGAAGGTAGAAATGAAGACTTTCCCACATAGAAACCGCTGTAAGTTTACCAGTAGACTTGTCCTACAAGAAATGTTAAAGGAAGTGCTTCTAGTCCTTCTAGTATAAATTAAAAGACAGTAACTTTATGACAACATAAAGCTCGCTAATTATAAATATTTTCAAAATTATAGAAACCAGTAGTGTTGTAATGAGGTAGCATAAACTATTTTTATTTGTTACAAAATGTTTTTAAATCAAAGCATAAAAATCATAAATGTAGGTAATAAAGTAAACAACATAAAAGAATTTGTGATATCAGAAACAAGGTATGTGCAGGAATGGAGATAAGTAGAATAATTTTGTATACAATTGAGAATCTCAGTTTAAAACGGTTTTTGGGGGTGCCTGGGTGGCTCAGATGGTTGGGCGTCTGCCTTCGGCTCAGGTCATGATCCCAGGGTCCTGGGATCGAGTCCCGCATCGGGTTCCCTGCTGGGCGGGGAGCCTGCTTCTCTCCCTCTGCCTCTGCCTCTCTCTCTCTCTCTGACTTTCATGAATAAAAAAAAAAAAAAAAAAAAAATTAAAACGGTTTTTGAAACTTTTAGTTGTTTTAAGTAATCTGTGTGAAAGCACAACGAAAATACATACAGAAGACACAAAAGTTAATATAACAGCACAATTAAGGATAAAATATAGTACCTAAACTTGATACAGAGGTAGGAAATGCTTCCAAATTACTTTCTTTTTTTTTTTTTTAAAGATTTTATTTATTTATTTATTTGACAGAGAGAGACACAGCGAGAGAGGGAACACAAGCGGGGGGAGAGGGAGAGGGAGAAGCAGGCCTCCCGCCGAGCAGGGAGCCCGATGCGGGGCTCGATCCCAGGACCCTGGGATCATGACCTGAGCTGAAGGCAGTCGCTTAACCAACTGAGCCACCCAGGCGCCCTCAACTTCACTTCTTTTAAAGCACATGCTCATGTCCTATCAGAACTCTGGATCTAAAAAATCAGAAATGAATCTCATCTACAACTAATTAGAAAGTGAAAACACACACGACAAAGTCACAAGAACTTCATATAAGATGAAACTATAAAATGATGCAATTATTAATAAATAAGGTAACAACTGAGACTATATTAAAGGCTACAGATTGTGAATTCTAAATGTTCTAGCTCCACTATGGCATTATTTAGGTAGGAATTCTAGGAAGCAAATAGGTACATTACATTATTTCACCACTGAGGAATGGAACACATAGAGTGAAAATTTCTGATATTAGTTCATATGAAGTAAATTGAACTTTTGAAGAGAAATATAGGATTAGATTTTCTCATTTTAGGGAGCTACTTTGTGATCTGATGAAGTTACTGAATTACAATTTTGTACAGTTAAGATTAAAGCCTCCATGACATTGGAAAGCATTAAGCAGAAAACATGGAATGTCTGTCTCTAGCGTTCCCGGAATTTCTGCACCAAACCCCTATGCCCACCACTACCCTGACACACATCTCACACAAGGCAAAAGAGAGCTTACACAGGGCTTAACATGAAGATCCTCAAAATAAGGAGATTCCCCCCGGGCCCCCAAAGCAATGGAGAAGCTTTCAGATTATGGAAGCCCTCCCACTCCAAGGAGAGTCCCCTGGCCCTCCCTGTGGATGTGATGGACCACCACTGAAGCTGAAGGAGAATCCTTAGAGAATGTAAGAGCTTGATAATGTTGGATAGCAGGTGTCCCTCTGTAAGAGGGAGGACCAACAAACTAGACTTTCCTTCCTTTCTTCTTTTTTTAAGATTTTTTTAATTTTGTATATTTGACAGAGAGAGTGAACATAAGCAGGCGGAGTGGGAGAGGGAGAAGCAGGCTCCCCACTGAGCAGAGAGCCCGATGCAGGGCTTGATCCCAGGACCGTGGGATCATGACCTGAGCAGAAGGCGGACGCTTAACGACTGAGCCACCCAGGTGCTCCAACACTAGGCTTTTCACACTAATTTCCATTCAAGGAGAGCTACTTGAACCAAAGTTTAAGGTCTATATTCCTCCTTCACATTTGGTCCTCCCATCTGTCGTCTCCTTCAGTCATTCCCACTGACCTGGATGAAAGGCTACTGTCTCCTTTCTCATCATATCCCAGAGCTCCTTCTTTTGTTCCAAAAAGGAGACCAAGTCTGGCTTTGATACAATGAGACCTATTTATTAGAAAAAAGGAAAATGAGTATTGCTGGAGATTCTTTCAATCATTATTGTGCTTGGTAGAGGACAGGTCATTATAGAATTCTAGGAGTCTTAGCCACCAGGTGCCCCTTTCGCCATGTTTTATGGTGCAACTTGGTAAATTTATGTTTATTTTTATTTTCATTTTTTTTTAAGAGTTTTATTTATTTATTCATGAGAGACAGAGGGAGAAGCAGGCTCCCAAGGAGCAGGGAGCCCGATGCAGGACTCAATCCCAGGACCCTGGGATCATGACCTGAGCCAAAGGCAGACGCTTAACCAACTGAGCCACCCAGGCACCCAGCAACTTGGTAAGTTTATTGAAGTAGCACGGGGACATGACTTGTGCTGAGAAAGAGCTATACACTTTTGTTTTTTAAAGATTTTATTTATGTGAGAGACAGAGAGAGGGCGCGTGCACAGCCATGAGTTGGGAATGATGAGGGAGCAGAAGGCTAGCTGAGGACAAAGCAGAAGTTGACACCCTACACTGCTCCTCCCCCCGCCCCCCCATATATGTGACATTCCTCAGGCACTCCTGGCTGCCCTAAAGGAAAAAGAAATGGTTAACTGGAGATCACAGTCCTGCAGGACAGGAGTCTCCTTCAGTTTACAAACATCCTAGTGATTTACAAGGAAGAAGCTTTCTCATCAATAGCCTAACTTCCAGAGACCCATAACTCAGTTTCCTGAAGCCCTAACATCATCCTCCCCTCCATAAAATTGAGGGAGGCTGAGGCAGAAGGAAATGTACATAAAATTGAATTTCTTCTAAACCTGAAGCTCACTGACAAGGATGTGTTATAGGAGGAATATAACATCCCTCCAGGAAACTTCCAGCTGTCTTCATGTTAGTGCCTCATTAGAAGGAAAAACAGCCTTGGCTCAACAATAACCAGGTCTCCATTATCCTGAGAGTCTCCTTTAGCATATGACAGTCCTTCTGGACACCCCCTTCGACCTCGCCTCCCCAGCTCCCAAGTATATAATCAGCCACACCTCACAAACCCAGAGCAGCTCTTTCTGCCCACAGGTCCTGTCCCGTTCTTTAATAAAATCATTTTTTTGCACCAGAGATGTCTTAAGAATTCTTTCTGGATCGTTGGCTCCGGACCTCACACCACAGAACCTCATCCATATTCCAAAACTCCATCAGGAGGAGGGGCAGAGGGAGAGGAAGAAGCAGACTCCCTGCAGAGCAAGGTGCCCACCCCAGGGCTCTATCCCAGGAACGTGAGATCCTGACCCACCAAAGTCACACTGAGCCACCCAGGGACGAAAAGAGCTACGCTTGTAATGTTTGAAGCTGGTGGTTATATGCTTAATGCTCAACGGGGTGGGCTCCTATAGGGAGCATTAGATCATAAATGTTTCCACAAATTTTTTTTTTTAAGATTTTATTTATTTGACAAAGAGAGACAAAGCGAGAGAGGGAACACAAGCAGGGGGAGTGGGAGAGAGAGAAGCAGGCTTCCCGCGGAGCAGGGAGCCCGATGCAGGGCTCAGTCCCAGGACCCTGGGATCATGACCAGAGCCGAAGGCAGACACTTAACGACTGAACCACCCAGGTGCCCCCCCCTTTTTTTAAGATTTTATTTATTTATTTGACAGATAGAGACAGTGAGAGAGGGAACACAAGCAGGGGGAGTGGAAGAGGGAGAAGCAGGCTTCCCGCGGAGCAGGGATCCTGATGCGGGGCTCAATTCCAGGACCCTGGGATCATGACCTGAGCCGAAGGCAGATGCTTAACAACTGAGCCACCCAGGCGCCCCTCCTCAAATTTCTACTCCTAAAACTACTTTTGAAAAATTTCTATGGTGCTTTTCATTCAGTTCTGATGGGGGAAGAGAAGGCAAGCTGAGGACAAAGCAGAAGCTGACGCCGCACAACCCATCCCCCCATAAGGAGCCAGCACTCTTGGCTGCCCTAAAGCTACGGAAAGGAAAAACAAATAGTTAATTTGTAGAGATCACATTGCTGCAAGACCTGAGTCTCCCTCAGTTCACAAATGTCTTAGCAATTTACAAGAACAAAGCATTTCTACCAATGGCCTCGCTTCCAGAAGGAAATGCAGATACAATTAAATGTCCTTATAACCTGCAGCCCATTGAAAGATACCTGGGGCAGCCTGAGTGTAAGGCTCCTCCAGAAGTTCCCAACTATCTTCATGTTAATACCTTGCAAGAGGGAAAATAACCTTCACTTGACAATAGAAAGGCCTCCAGCATCCTGTGAATCTTAACATATGAAAGAGCTTTCTAGAAACCTCCCTTATTCCTTACCTCCCCCAACCCCATAGTATATAATCAGCCACCCCTCACAACCCCAGGCAGCAGCTCTCTCTGCCCACGGGTCCTCTCCCCGTGCTTTAATAAACCAACATTTTACGCCCAAGACGCCTCAAGAATTCTTTCTTGGTCGTCGGCTCCGGACTCCACCCCACTGAACCTTACCCATATTCCAAAACCCCATCAGGTTTGACATTGATTATTGGTGGATGTAGAGGAAGTCATGAGACCCTTTAATAATGATGCAACCAGGGCACTTGGGTGGCTCAGCTGGTTGAGTGACTGCCTTCTGCTCAGGTCATGATCCTGGGGTCCTGGGAACCTGTCCCACATCGGGTCCCCCCTGCTCTGCAGGCAGCCTGCTTCTCCCTCTCCCTCTGCCTGTCACTCCCTCTGCTTGTGCTCTGTCAAATAAATAAATTAAATCCAAAAAAAAAAAGAATGTAGCAACCAGCACTTATTAGATCATTATCATAACTATGCACGCTGTAAGTCAGCCTTCTGGGCAAAAGTGAACATTTTTCTGTTTTCTATGTCTCACCTTTTCACCAAGGAACAATTTTCTGTCCTTAAATTTTGTAGTTTTACTACAAATTCCAGTTTTACTTAAATTCCAATTTGTTAACACAGTATACTAGTAGTTTCTGCAGAATTTACTTTTCTTCACTTAAGTACAATCACCCATTTTTTTTTTTTAAGACTTATTTATTTGACAGAGAGAGACACAGCGAGAGAGGGAACACAAGCAGGGGGAGTGGGAGAGGGAGAAGCAGGCTTCCCGCTGAGCAGGGAGCCCGATGCGGGGCTCGATCCCAGGACCCTGGGATCATGACCTGAGCCGAAGGCAGACTATTAACAACTGAGCCACCGAGGCGCCCCATCTTTCTTTTTTCTTTTTAATAAAGATTTTATTTATTTGAGAGAGAAGGAGATAGAGAGCATGAGAAGGGGGAGGGTCAGAGGGAGAAGAGACTCCCCGCAGAGCAGGGAGCCCAATTCGGGCCTTGACCCCAGGACCCCGGGGATCATAACCTGAGCCAAAGGCAGACTCCTAACGACTGAGCCACCCAGGCGCCCCCCCTTTTTTAAAAGATTTTATTTATTTATTTGACAGAGATACAGCGAGAGAGGGAACACAAGCAGGGGGAGTGGGAGAGGGGGAAGCAGGCTTCCCGCAGAGCAGGGAGCCCGATGCGGAGCTCGATCCCAGGACCCTGGGATCATGACCTGAGCTGAAAGCAGACGCTTAACGACTGAGCCACCCAGCCCATCAATCACCCATTTCATCCACCCCTCCAACCCACTCACTATCCAACCCTTAGTTTGTTCTCTACAGTTGAGTCTGTTTTGTGGTTTTCCTTGCTCTTCTTTCCCCTATGTCTATCTGTTTCATTTCTTAAAATCCACATGAGTGAACTCATCAGGTATTTGTCTTTCTCTGACTTATGTCATTAGGAGAATACACTAGTTCCATTCATTACTTTTTATAGCTGCTTAATATATCATTGTATATATTTGTCCTTCAGTCCTTAAGGCTGTTGAAGGATGAAGGGGTCATCTTGTGTAACTTCTTTATGGTGACAGGAGTCGTAGACATTTCCTTACCTAAGGACTGAAATTGGTCACTATCTGTCCCTACATGTAACTTTCATAGAAGGCCATTGTCATAGAGTCCAGAGGGGATATTGGGATGAATTTCTTTTGAGTAGTAAGCATGATCTATTGGCTGGGTGAAGGAACAGGATCTGCTTGCATATATCTCAACAATAGGAGGGAACAGAGCACAAGAGAGAACATGTTAGAATTATTAATATAATGAAAAATCAGAAAAGGCATGAAAAGCCCCATTGGGATGACCATAGATAGTCCACCTCCCCAACAGGAATTTAAACAATCAGTAACTGACAAAGTACAGAGAGCGAGAGAGAGAAATCAAGAAACAGATGCTTAATGGCACAGAACTCATGGTTACCGGTGGAAAGTGGGTGAGGGGAAGGGTTAAAGAGGGGTTGGGGATTAAGGAGCGCATCTGTCCTGATGAGCAAGGGGTGAGGTATAGAACTGTGAAATCACTCTATTGTACACCTGAAACTAAGAAAACTTTATGTTAACTAAATAGAATTAAAATAAAGTATTATAAAGTCAGAGACCCTGGGTGGCTCAGTTGGTTACTTGGCTGACTCTTGTGGACTGAGGTCAAGATCACAGGATCGAGAGATGGAGCCCCAGGTTGCCCTCTGGGCCCAGTGTGGAGTCTGCTTTAGATTCTCTCCCTCTCGCTTTGCCATTCCCCTCCCCAAACACCACCAGTCACAGGTGTGCTTTCTCTCTCATAAAAGAAAACTGCTAAAATTCTTTTAACAGTATAAAATAAAATGTAGAATTAAACTGTCATGAACCAAAAAGAAAAAAAATTAATTAAAAAGTTACAGGGACTGTGCATATCAAAAAGCATTAAAAGACTATGAAGAAAAAAGTGCAAAGCTTCCTGAGTATGGTGCCTCCAGTCTGCAGTGGGAGAAATAAGGCATCTGATTGGGAAGACCTCTATTGGTAAATAACTTGGCATGTGAAGACACCAGAGAAATTTGTTACTTGGTTTCAGTTTCCTCATAACCTCATTCTGGTGAGGACTAGTCCTCTTCTGGTTATAATAAGTCACAGAATCTGAGAGGGTTTGTGGTTCTGCTTAAGTGCTTATGTAGTTGAAGTTGTTTTTTGGCCAGCAACAGAAATCACTGTTTCTGAGCTGCAGCCCAACTTGCAGCCCAACAGGCTGCATGTTAAAAGAATCACTTGGCATTAAGTTATCACTCTACTAATAGGAAGATGATTTTCTCTTGGAATACTGCATGGCCACAATTCACTTTAGTGTCAGAAGCACAGATTGGAGGTCTGTGGGCACAGATGCATCTGCCTCTGAGAAATTTAAAATTCTTCACAATGTGGCCCATTTAAATGCTTGTTGCATTCTGTAAATGAGATTCTGAATGAATCCAAGGACAAAAAGGACATTAGCTCCTCTCACTAGAGGGTGGGAGAGACAACTTCAGCACCCAGCAACCATCCCACAGGCATTCCCACTCGTGATACAAATAATTTAGGTGCTGCATCAGGGGAAACATAGAAGAATCAGCCCCTTAGCATGCTGAGCACTTTCAATTTAGTCAGGCTAACACCAGAGAAAACCAAGACACAAAAAACAATCCACCATCTCCAGGGTGACACCTGAAAGAGCAAGACCACTCTAATTAGCACATTCAATCATAGCTAAAACCTCTGATGACATAAAAACTAAGAATAGTCATTGAGAGTTTCTGAATTTGGGGGGGAGTCAGGACGGGAGAAAACATAAATATTTCCATTTGTTTGCAAAGGTATATTTTGTGCAAGTGCTGCAAGTCAGGTGATCTAAAACAAAAAGTTTCTTAAATCTGTAAAACACAAAATACTTTTTAAGGTTTTTATCTTACCATTCTACTTAGTTAACATACAAAGTAATATTTTAGGTGTACAATAGTGATTGTACAATTCCATGTAACAGTCTGTGGTCATCACAGGGGCAGTCCTTAATCCCCAACACTTATTTAATGCATCCATCTACTCACATCCACTCTGGCATCCATCAGGCTGTTCTCTAAAGTTAAGAGTCTGTTTCTTGGTTTGCTTCTCCATTTCTTTGTTCTTTCCCGTTGCTCACTTGTTTTCTTTTTTGAATTACAAATACGAGTGAAATCATACGATACTTGTTTTTCTCGGACTTATTTCACTCGGCAGAATACTCTCTAGCTCCATCCACGTTGTGGCAAACGGCAAGATGTCATTCCTTTTAGGGTGATAAATATTCCCTTCTATATATATATCTCTCTCTCTCTTTATTCATTGAGGAGTCAATGAACACTTTAGCTGGACTGTTTGAAGAAAAAGTCTCACTGACTCTCACTGTTGAACTGCCCCTTCAACAAATCCTTGCCATGCAAAGAGCCAGAGCATGGAACTACACTCATCATGGTGCTGAGGAAAGGGAGGAAGGTTCCACACAGCAGTGAAGCAGCTTCCCTGAAAGGTCACCCAACTATAGTGGCTCTTACCTTGACTGGGGTTATCTACCTGGGAAACAAGTGCTCGGGTTCAACCACAGCACATGCCTTGCTGATCCTGCCTATTCCACTGTCCAGAAGGCTTCTTCATCTCCAACAACTACTCTACCATGTGACATTTTAAAACTATGCCCAAATGATTGCATCATCCAATACCCTCCGCCATCCCTTGTCACTGATCTAGGCCTGGGAAAATACAGTAATCATTGACATCCAACAGCATTAGTCCTCAGTAAGACACAGGAGATCAATCAAATCATCAAGATAAAGCAGGACTTCCCTACTCCTGAGAAACCCACATTTGCCAGTTCCTTTTCCCCGTTACATGTATTTATTAGATAACATCACCAAGAGCTGCCTGTGCCTTCGCAGTGACTAAAGGGAGCCCCCTCTGGGTCCCTCCCCACATTGGAAAGACTTCTTTACATTTCCTATTAATAGGTCTTATCTTTCTAAGGATGGTGCCTTCATCAAATTTTACTTCGACTCACATCCCACATCCCCGTGATAAATGTCTGAACTAATACCCATTGACCTTCCATCTCTCTAGTCTCAATGAAGTGTTTATTGAGGACACTCTCTCCACAACACAGGCAAAAAAGAATGGTTGTGGTGCCTATGTAGCTGGAAACAAAAATGAGGAAAAATACAACTGGAGATCTTGAGAGAACTAGGAAATAAAACAAGGAGAAGTTATTTTTCTATATCCAGGGTTTCAGTTGGGCAACTTGGGACAGTTGTCCTCCTCCACATGCTAATTCTTCATCTTAAATATTTTCTCTCTCTTACCTGGGCTACCATATCACTCCTATTGGGATAGATTTCTCTTTCTTATGGGGTATCTATTACACATGTAGCATGGTCACATGCACATGTGAACTTCATAGACACATCGAAACAATTCAATGAATAAAGAGGGGCACATACTTTAATTTGGGGCCATGGTGCAATGCTTTAGAGTCCCAAGGCTAAGTCCAGAATATGCCATTCCAGCCAAAACAGGTTTAGGGAAGTTCTGTGGGAGTCTTCTCTAAGGGACACGGAGGGAAAGCATTGGGAGAAAGGAGAGATGGTGGCTCACAAGGACGGATTGCCGATGTGATAGCAGAAGTTCCATTAACTTGTGACTCTGCAGCGTGTTGTCCAGGGAATGTGCTAGCGAGAAGGGCTCCTGTCAGTGCAAGGCCCCTGCAAAACTACTGCCTACACAAAGTGGATGCCAAATAACACTATCATGGAGTATGTGAGCTAAAACATAAACAACACCTCTTATGTTACATACCTCTGTAATGTACCCATAATAATATCATAGTATTCACGAAGAGGACAAAATCGTATAATAGACTAGGGGAAAAATAATCACCCATCATTTAAACCTTCAGACCACCGAGGAAATGGATTCCTAGGTATATTATTCTACTCCATTACCAAACAGGTGATTGATTCCATCTGCCACCTACAACCCTCAATGAGACAGGTTAACACTGGAGGTAGGATAACACGTCATCCATCACACATCCATGTCAATACGTTAAAAACCAGCATATTTTCTTAATGAAAATATATTAATCTCACAAATGGGCTAAGTTATGCATTTCAAATCCACTCTATTATCACCATTTAAAATACAGAATACACACGTGAAAAAGCATTCGAGTGCTGTTAGAAGGATGTGGGAGTACTTAATTCCAAAAATATCATGACTGAGGTAAATTCTTAAGAAATGTGTATATACAACAGTATGGCCTTGTAGGGAAGAGTCAACTATCCTCTTTCAGTTATCTGTCAGGATTTCTTCATTTCAACCACATCAACTCATACTCTCTAACGATTGCACTTATGAATATACATTGGTAGTTTACTGGACTGACACCTCGTTTTCCTTAAAGAACAATTAGTAAAACTGTGTATTTCTAATATTGAGGAAGTTCTTTAGTTTTAATATATGGAGAAGCATGTGCTCTGAACACCTATTTCATGGTATCTTACGTCAATGTTATAACCGTAAGCAGCCTCTCCATTGAGATATACTTCATATGTTGTGTATTATCCTGTCCTTCATCTTCCATGGAAAATTAGGGATGCATGAGTCCCACCTAATGTAGCAGGGCATCTAGTATCTTTGAGGTACCAACGATCAGCCACATGGCCGTACACACCCAATGGAATAAAAGAATTTTCTGAAGTGATTTCAGAGTAAAATACATTAATATTGTTAGTCACAAATCTCGAATAGGGTTGATGAAAAAATAAAAAACACATATTAATTATACATATGTAAAAGTCCATCCACTAAATCTGTTGAAATACAATAGCATACACATTTTCTAAATGTTTAAGTGTGATTATTCCTTAGAACTATTTTCATACAGAGTAATGTCTGAATAGACTGACTAATGCATTCCTTTTACTTGATTTCTGTGACATTTATTGGTATTTGATGTTCAATTAAGTAGTTTTCTAAACATTGGTATCTTTCAATTTACTTTTTTTAATGCACTCTGGTGTATACTCCAGTGTATATTAAATTGAAGGTCTTTCCACATTCCGTATGTTCCAATGGATTGAGTCTAGGATGCATTTTGTGATATTAAGGTTTGAATTCCAGAAAAGGCTTGTCCATTTTCTTTACATTTTACAGTTTTGCTCCTATATGATAACTATGATGTTAAGTACGTTGGGAGATCCAGTGAGAGGTTGGACACATTCTTTAATATTTGTATACTTACTCTCCTATATGAAATCTCTGATATGGAGTAAGGAGAGAGCAGTCCTTAAGTGTTTTCTCACATTCCTTACATTTGTAGGTTTCTCTCCAGTATGAATTCTGTGATGTCCAGTAAGGGTTGTTTGCCTGCTAAAGGCTTTGGCACATTCTATTCATTTGTCAGCTTTCTTTCCAGTATGAATTCTATGTTTAGTAAGGTATGCATGCTGGTCAATGGCCTTGCCACATCTGTTCTATTTCTAAGGTTATTGTCCAATATGAATTCTCTGATGTGTAGTAAGGGGTGAGCACTCCTTAACCATTTTCTCACATTCTTTACATTGGTAAGGTTTCTATCTAGAATGAATTTTATGATGTTTAATAAGGACTGAGTGCCTGTAAAAGGCCTTGCCACATTCTGGACATTTTTAAGGTTTCTCTCCAGAATGAAATCTGTGATGCTGAGTGAGGTATGAGTGCCTGCTGAAGGCCTTTCCACAATCTTGACATTTGTAAGGTTTCTCTCCAGTATGAATTCTGTGATGTTGAGTAAGGTCCAAGGGCCAATTAAAGGCCTTGCCACATTCTTGACATTTGTAAGGTTTCTTTCCAGTATGCATTCGGTGATGTTTAGTCAGGTTTGAGCATGATGTAAAGGCTTTGGCACATTCTGGACATTTGTAAGGTTTCTCTCCAGTATGAAATCTGTGATGTTGAGTGAGGTATGACTGCCTGCTGAAGGCCTTTCCACACTCTTGACATTTATAAGGTTTTTCTCCAGTATGAATTCTCTGATGTCCAGTAAGGTTTGAGGGCCACTTAAAGGCTTTGCCACATTCTTGACATTTGTAAGGTTTTTCTCCAGTATGAATTCTGTGATGCCGAATAAGTCTTGAGGGCCACTTAAAGGTCTTGCCACATTCTTGACATTTGTAAGGTTTCTCTCCTGTATGAATTCTGTGATGCTG
>NW_023270718.1:7857635-7995345 GCF_011800145.1 Mirounga leonina
CTGTATGAATTCTGTGATGCTGAGTAAGGGTTGAGAGTCTGTTAAAGAGCTTTCCACATTCTTGACATTTGTAAAATTTCTTTCCAGTATGCATTTGGAGATGTTCGGTCAGGGTTGAACATGATTTAAAGGCTTTGGAACATTCTTTACATTTGTAAGTTTTCTCTGCAGTATGAAGTCTGTGATGTCGAGTGAGGTGGGAGTGCCGGTTAAAGGCCTTTCCACACTCTTGACATTTGTAAGGTTTCTCTCCACTATGAATTCTGTGATGTTCACTAAAGTTCGAGGGCCAATTAAAGGCCTTGCCACATACTTGACATTTGTAAGGTTTCTCTCCTGTATGAATTCTGTGATGATAAGTAAGGACTGAGTGCTTCTTAAAGGTCTTTCCACATTCTTTACATTTATAAGGTTTCTCTCCAATATGCATTCGGTGATGTTCAGTCAGGGTTGAGCAGGATTTAAAGGCTTTGGCACATTCTTTACATTTGTAAGGTTTCTCTCCAGTATCAAATCTGTGATGTTGAGTGAGGTGTGACTGCTGGTTAAAGGCCTTTCCAGAATCTTGACATTTGTAAGATTTCTCTCCAGTATGGATTTTGTGATGTCGAATAAGTTTTGAGGGCCATTTAAAGGCTTTGCCACATTCTTGACATTTGTAAAGTTTCTCTCCAGTATGGATTTGCCTATGTCCATTTATTGATGAACTGTCCTTCAAGGTTTTATCACATTCTTCCCATTTGAATATTTTCTCTCCAGTATGCATTTGCTGATGTTGAGATGGTGTTGAGTGGCAGTCAACGGATTTGCCACATTCCTTAAAAATGGAAGTTTTCTCTCCCCCAGGGATTATCTTATTTATATTTAGCCTTGTTGACTGACTAAACATGGTCCCTGGTTTATTGCATCTGAATGGGTTTTTTCCCTCATGAATTCTCTGATGATCACCAATACTGGAGGACTGCTTAAGAGCTTTCCCACATTTATTATATTTATGAGGATGATCTCCCAAAGGGAGGCTCTTGTGTATAGTAAGGTTAGAGCTTTGATTAAAGCCTTCCCCACATTTATGACATCCATAATGGTTCTCTGGAAACCAAGTCCTCACACATCTATGAACATTGGAACCCTGGTTAAATGTTTTCTCAGATTCACTGCATTGAGCAATTCTGTCTCCATTGAAAAGGCTCTGGTAATTCTGTAGGGTTGACTCCTCAGTGAAGCACCTCTCATACGGATCTGACTTAGCACTTCGTTCTTCATTTCTAAATCTCTGATTATCAGAAATATTTGACTGAAAGGTCAAGCCAATTCTATCTTCAAAATGGTTCAAATCATTATTTTCAGCATGGACTAGGTAACTTTCCAGATTTTCCAAATGGTCTGTCCACAAATATGTATGTTTGAATATTTGATTGGAGCTTTTGCTTACAGAAACACAATGCTTTGCAGAAAGAGTTGACTTAAAAAGGGAGGTTTTCCACAATGTTTTATTTCCTTCACCATTTGGGGCAGTGAGATTCTTATTAAGGGCAACTGCGTTGGTTTGGGTATAGCCTCCAGGAAATCTTTGATGCCCTTCACTCCCCCCATCATTGTCCCAGTCTGTACTTAAGTGCAAAATCTCAACAGCACTATCTTGATATCTATGCATTGATACTTTTTGGAAAGAACCTTCTATGCTTGGCTTTAGCAGGAAACTCTGGGTGTCATGTGATGATGAAGCTGAAAGATATCAAATAAAAGTAAAACCATTGCACTTACTATTTTCAGATGAATATACTAAGGACTTCTACGATAGAATATTCAAGTCAATCAGACAATGTCAGAAAGATGGCTGAGAAGGAATCATCAGGACTTTATCCCTCCATGGACACATAACACTGCATACAACGTACTGACCACATATCTCAATAGATAATTCTGTGTTATTGTCACGATGTAGCACAAATCACTTTCCTATATCTCTAATAATCAGGAAAAGTGTCACATGAGCACAAAATTAGTAGAAGGATGGATATTTAAGCAGAAAAGTGAGGGGCGCGTGGGTGGCTCAGTCGTTAAACATTTGCCTTCGGCTCAGGTCGTGATCACAGGGTCCTGGGATTGAGCCCTGCATCGGGCTCCCTGCTCCGCGGGAAGCCTGCTTCTCCCTCTCCCACTCCCCCTGCTTGTGTTCCCTCTCTAATGGGGTCTCTGTCAAATAAATTAAAAAATCTTAAAAAAAATAAAAGATAAACAGAAAAGTGAAATGAACCAAATAGGATATAGTAAAAATAGGAATGTATCAACCATAGGAAGAGTATTTGTCAGGAAAGATCAACAATATTGACAGCCCGTAACTAAATTAAAAGAATAAAAGAGAAAAGACCAACTAAAATGAGAGATGAAGAAGTGAAAGCAGACACAGTATAACTGACCATAGGAATAAAAGTAATTATAAGGCAATGATGGATAATCAGTGCCCACAAACTGATACCAAAAGAGGAGTATAAATTTCAAAAAAGGTATAACCAATTTAGACTCCATCATTCAGAAATATAAAAAAGATAAAAAATGATCTACAACCACAAAGCAGAATGAAAGAGGAATAAAAACAAAAACAAACGAACAAAAACTCCCAACAAAGAAAAGTCTTAGGGCGCCTGGGTAGCTCGGTCCTTAAGTGTCTGCCTTGGGCTCAGGTCATGATCCCAGGGTCCTGGGATTAAGCCCCGCATCGGGGCTGCTCCGCGGGAAGCCTGCTTCTCCCTCTCCCACTCGCCCTGCTTGTGTTCCCTCTCTCGCTGTGTCTCTCTCTGTCAAATAAATAAAATCTTTATTTAAAAAAAAAATCGTGTGCCAAATGAATTAGTTGGATATTCAAACAGACAGTTAAGGAGAAAGTACTTCAAATCTCCTCAAACATTTCTAAGGAGTGAAGATAAGAAAAATCAGCAAAACACTCTCTCTGGGGTACCAGCATTACCAGGTTATCCAAGCCAGAAGAAGACTCTACAAGTAAAGAAGGTTAAAAATTACTACCTGTGAGGAATATTCACTCAAAGTCCACAATAATAGAGCAAACTGAATCAAAACCACATTTTTCCATTTTATAAGATAATCAAGTAGGAAATCATCCTGGAATTAAGGGTGTTCCAACATATGGAAAACCATTTTTTGAAGACTCCACATTAATAGAATGAAGATTAAAAATGACACGATCATGTTAAATGAGACAGAATACAAATATGGGCACATTGGACAACATGTCATGTTAAAATCACCATAGGTACAGAGAGAAGGAAACCCCTCAACCTAATGAACACCACAGATGTAGGAAAAGCTGAAATCTAACCTATTCAATAGTAAAAGACTGCTAGCTTCTCCTGTATGATCAGAAACAAGATAAAGAAGTGACCACACCACTGTCTTTGAATACAGTACTGGACATTCTAGACAGAACAATTATGCATCCAAAAATACATAAAAAGAATCCAAATTGAAAAAGAAACAGTAGGGCGCCTGGGTGGCTCAGATGGTTAAGCGTCTGCCTTCGGCTCAGGTCATGATCCCAGGGTCCTGGGATCGAGTACCACATCAGGCTCCCTGTTCCTTGGGAGCCTGCTTCTCCCTCTGCTTCTCCCTCTCTCTCTGTCTCTCATGAATAAATAAATAAAATCTTTAAAAAAAAAAAAAGAAAAACAGTAAAATTATCTCTGTTCACAGATGACATGATTATAGAAATCCCTAAAAAAACTAATTTTAATTTTTTTTACTGTTTTTTGTCATTGTTTGTATTATTTCTGCAAGTTTTTCCCTACTAGACTTCCCATTTTCAATTTTTTTATTATACAGTATAAAGATAAATGTTGGAATAAACAACTTCCAACAGAAGAACTAGAAAAGGAAGAAACTTAGATGAAATTTAGTAGAGGAATGAAATAATGAAGAAAAATCTGAAATAAATAAAATAGATATCAGATTAACACTAATAGAACACTGAAAGTAATGTCAATTTTAACCAACAAAACAAATAAACTGGTGATGGTTTAACTACATAAACCATTATATACTAACGAATAAGGTAATTTAGAAAAAAAGCAGATTAATTCCCAAAAATAGACAAGTTATTAAGACTGAATTAGGAACCTTGAACCAAAGAAATGGGAAATCTCCTTAGACCCATAAGAATGAACGTTCAATCTGGAATCAATACTCTCCCAACATAGAAAAGCCCAAGACCTAGGAATATTACTACATTTGATGGAGTCAATGAGTTCCCTAAATCAAATACTGCGTTGCATGATTCTTCTCCCTCCCTCTTTTGCTCAGACTCAGTATTTTCCTTTATTTCACCTTCTATATGACAAAGTCATTCTTCCGCTTTTTCCAGCCTACTCTTTACATCAAGCATGTTTCTATTCTCGCTTATTGCATTGTTCATCTGTTTGATTTTTTTAAAAGATTTATATATTTGAGAGAGAGAGAGAGAGAGATCTCAAGAGTATGAATGGGATCTGCAGAGGGAGAGGGAGAGAGGGAATCGCAAGCAGTCATCACACTGAGTGCAGAGCCTGACTTGAGGCGGATCACAGGACCCTCAGATCAAGACCTGAGCAGAAACCAAGAGTCAGTGGCTTAACCAAGTGAGTGCCCAAGCACCCCAATTATTTTTTAACTCTTATCTCTGTGATAAAGTTCTATTCTTTTCTCAACCCTTTGAGTATCCTTATGATTGTTGCCTTAATTCTCCATCAAGCACGTTACTCCCATCTGTTTCCATTATACCTCTAGCCTTGGCCTTATCTGCTTTTTTGTTTGGGATAAATTCTTTCATCTTGGCATTTTGTCTAAGTCTCTACCTTCTTGTGTGTGTTAGAAAAGCCAGTGATGGGTCCTACTATATCCTTCAGGCCAGTGGTCTGTAGAGACTCTCCTTGCCTGCTATGGGCAGTGTTTGGTGCCTGGCCTGAATGTGGCCAGTTTTAACTAGGTGAGCTCTGGCCTGCTTGTCAAAGTTGACCTGACATCAAGCCTACCAGAGCTGATGCCCTATAGAACTCTCTGCTCAGGAGATGTGATGTGGGCAGGGGCCCACCTTGCTGAGCCTGAGGCAAGCCTCACTGAGAAGAGCAGTCCCATCAGATCACAGGGGGGTGAGGCTTGGTGCAAGCAAGGCAGAGAGCCGGTGTCCTCACTGAGTGGGGCTCTGTGTTTATGCTACAGGCTGGAAGAGGAAAATGGTGCCATCCAACTCCCATGTTCTTGGAGACACATCTCACTGAATGTTTCCTCTCAGGAAAGTGCTCCTAGACTACTGAATATTCTCCCCACCATGTGCCCCAGGTGTTCTTTAGATGGCTGTTTCCCCGTTGTCTGCCTCCAGGTTGTTTGCCTGCCTTCTCTCCAGGAGCACAGTGCCCTCTTGACTATCTCATCCAAACCTGCTGACCATTAAAACTTCAGGCTTTAAGACATGCGAGTTCCATGAACTCGTGAAATTTATCCCCTCTCCCTTTCCAAGCCAATGGCTTTGGGGAAACCTTCTCCTTATGCGTTCCCCTGTGAGCTCCTCTGTCATGCTACTTTCTGTCCAACCACAATTCGCTGCCCTCCACAGCGATATACTCCTTTTCTCCCTAAACCATGTCTCCAAACTATCTGCCATCTTCAATGTTGCCTCTTCTCTCCTTTTCTTTGGGAGTTTGTCCTGTCAGTCTTCAGCCCAATTTCTGGGGTATTTAGGATGATCTGATAGTTATCTCGTGGTGTTCAGGGTATGTGATGAGTCTAGAATCCTCCTCCTCCACTGCCATTTCTTCTCCTGGAGAATCCTTATTGTTACAATGCTGTTAAAACTCATGGATTTGGGGCGCCTGGGTGGCTCAGTCGGTTAAGCGGCTGCCTTCGGCTCAGGTCATGATCCTGGGGTCCTGGGATCGAGCCCCACATCCGGCTCCCTGCTCAGCGGAGAGCCTGCTTCTCCCTCTCCCTCTGCCTGCCACTCTGCCTACTTGTGCTCTCTCTGTCAAATAAATAAATAAAATCTTAAAAAAAACAAAAACAAAAAAACAACAAAAAAAACTCATATGGATTTTACAAAGTTGGTACACAAACCCAACACATAAAAATTAGTTCTGTTTCTGTACAACAAAGAACAATTCCCGAAACAGAGACATCATACATTTAGAGCAACATCAACCCCCCCCAAAATGCTTCCAATTTAACATAATGGTAGAGGTCAAACCTGAAATGATGAAAAGTATAAAATATTGTGCAGGAATCAAAAGAAGGAATAAGTTGGAAACACATCCAAGTTCTTTCACTGGAATACTTGAAACACAATAAACTTGCCGAGATCTACAGAATAGTGAAATCTCTACCAAAATTCCAATGCCATTTTTGCAGAAAGATCAAAATGCACCCTAATTTTACATAGACGTCACGGGATAAACCGTACCCAAAATAATCTGGGAAATGAAGAGCACATTTCCTGATTTAAGGCATACAACAAGGCAGTTATCAAAATAATGTCCTATACACATGAAGACAGGAGTAGAATAATGGAAAAGTGTAGGAGAGCTAGAGGTGTACTTCAATCTTAATGTGTATGACAATGAACTGAAGATCTTGGTAAAATTCATATTCTGATGTGGATATTTGGGTGGGGTCTGAGTTTCCACATTTCACACGTGGGCAACTGATGTCAAACATTAACACTGTATACTTCAAACAGAATTCCAGGCCTGAATAGCAGATGAAGAGTTTCAAAAGGTTCCTACACAGGGGGAAGAGGATAGAGGTGAGCATGGAGTCCTTCCCTCCCTTGACCCTTCTTTCAAGCCAACTCCACCCCTGAATGACAAACTTGACCAGTCACTCTTCTCTGGACCTCCTTTTATTTATCCTTCTTCAAACCACCATGCCAACATATTCATGGAAATAGGTCCCTCTTTGACAAGTAATGCAGGTGCAATCTGCCTCTGGTTGCTAGGCTGGATTTCTTAGCTTGGACCCCACTGAATCCGTGGCCTTTATAAATATCAAGTTTTCCCTATATTTTACTAAATTCCCATGGCTTCAGGGTACAGGATCACTTGTGTTTCAACTTAGGCTTCCTCCTAAAAACTGACTTTGCCTAAAATGAGCACAGATATAAAACTTGGTTGCACTTTGTGGTACTCCCAGAAGAATCCACTTATAGGGGCGCCTGGGTGGCTCAGTCATTAAGCATCCGCCTTCAGCTCAGGTCATGATCCCAGGGTCCTGGGATTGAGCTCCGCATCGGCCTCCCTGCTCCGCAGGAGGCCTGCTTCTCCCTCTCCCACTCCCCCTGCTGTGTTCCCTCTCGCTGTCTCTCTCTCTAATAAATAAATAAATAATCTTAAAAAAAAAAAAGTAAAGAATCCACTTATACACAAAAGCCTTCATGTGACCTCTGGCCATTATTACACATTCTTCATTGGTGAAAGATGAGAGAGAGCACCCTGCAGGGAAATGGACTTAAGAAGCTCTCACAGAAATGATTGTTCTTCCATGTACCTTCTGGGATGCTCAGCCAATGAAGACCACAGGCTCTTCTAAGTCTTTCTATTCACTTCTTCACCCTGCTGGGCAGACTCTCCTCTTTCCCCTGTCCTTTCCTTTCTACAACAACGAACCTTTATCTCCCCTGAGATAAAGATCAATTTGCTTTCCTAGAACTTTATCCTCCTATGAATACTTAGCATTAGTTTGTTTTGGAGAGTAGGATAGCTTTCTTTACCTGCAACTTCTTAAGAAACTAGTTTTAACGTATATGGGGATATGCTTATCGGTAACTATTTCGCTTTCTTTTCTATTTAAGTATACTTGACAGGGCGCCTGGGTGGCTCAGTCGTTAAGCGACTGCCTTCGGCTCAGGTCATGGTCCCAGGGTCCTGGGATCGAGCCCCGCATCGGGCTCCCTGCTCGGCGGAAGCCTGCTTCTCCCTCTCCCACTCCCCCTGCTTGTGTTCCCTCTCTCATTGTGTCTCTGTCAAATAAATAAAATCTTTAAAATAAATAAATAAATAAAGTATACTTGACAGACAATGTTCCATTAGTTCCGATGTACAACACGGGGATTTCATAAGTATAGGTTCTACTGTGCTCACCACAAGTAGCTACCATCTGGCACCATAAAATATTATCATAATACCATTAAACGTGTTCCCTGTATTCTTTCATCCCCGTGACTTCTTATTCCACCACTGGAAGCCTGTCCTGCCCATTCCCATTTCCTCTTTTGGCCCATCATCCTTCTCCATTCCACACTGGTAACAATCAGATTATTCATTGTATTTATGGGTCTGTTTCTGCTTTTTTCATTGTGTCTTGTCATTTGTGACAACGTGGTTTGACCTAGGAGGTGTTATGCTATGTGAAATAAATCAGAGAAAGACAAATACCATACATATTCACTTATGTGTATAGTCAAAACCACAAAGTAAATGAACAAACAAGAGAAGAGACCCATGAATATCTATTTTCTTTTGAATAAAGTCCATCGATAATCTCAAGAACGATACAAATTCCAAGATTACACACATTCTATAATGTGGTCTGTTGTCCTGTAACATTTTTCCAATCCTGGCAGAAGACAGGAGGTTCCCAGGTCAAAGTCCAAGGATCTTATGGCTCCTGACACAGCAAACTTCATAAACTCCTTCATCACACTAATTTCACTTGCCAACTGCCCACCCCCGACTGACCCAGGGAGATGCTGCACGTGCAGTGGGTTTGTGTCCTATCTGTGAGACTCTGAGCATAGGAAACCCCAGTATCTTCAAGGAACATCTAGCATATCTGCCCAAACCTTTTGCCATGGAAAGAGACATCTGTTTTCTTGTACAAAAGGCACATCTGTCCTCTACCCAAGAGCAAGATGCTATCACTATATTCCCAAGCATTTTTATACATAAACATGAGTGGAATGACAATATAACTAAAATGTCAGTCAAGGAAATGCTAGTGCAGATCATGAGGTCACTGTATGATTTTAAGGAATAATAACAATACTGTATAAGGCACATGTATGTTTTGGTTTAGATATCCACAACAGTAACCAATACATTTTCCTTAATGATCTTTTGCTACTCATTTGGCAGTGATATGCAGTTACATGCAGTGTAAATGACAAACTCAATGTACCTGGAAGGTTTGACTTTAAGATCCTTCCAACCACTGGCCACAGAGCCAATTGTAAAGGTCTGGAAGACATCCAGATGCACATTGTACCACCACAGAAACATCCCTAGCCACTCTGTAAACCTAACAAAGAAGTGTGCATCCAAAATCATGGCAGAAATCTTTCACCCAAGGGCGCCTGGGTGGCTCAGTCGTTAGGAATCTGCCTTCGGCTCAGGTCATGATCCCAGGGTCCTGGGATCGAGCCCCACATCAGGCTCCCTGCTCCGCGGGAAGCCCGCCTCTCCCTATCCCACTGTCCCTGCTTGTGTTCCCTCTCTTGCTGTGTCTTTGTCAAATAAATAAATAAAATCTTTAAAAACAAAAAACTGACATTGAGTGTGTGTTCCTGGGAGATTACTAAACGTCACTAGAGCCAGGATAACATAGAGATAGATCAAAGGAGCAGTCCACTCCAAGATCTTGGCGATGTGAATCGATATCAAGAAATGACTTGTGTAGGGGTGCCTTGGTGGTTCAGTTGTTAAGCATCTGCCTTCGGCTCAGGTCATGATTCCAGGGTCCTGGGATCAAGCCGCGCATCGGGCTCCCTGCTCAGCAGGGAGTCTGCTTCTCTCCTGCCTGATGTTACCCCTGCTTCTGCCCTCTCTCTCCGTGTCAAATAAATAAATAAAATCTTAAAAAAAAAAAAAAAGGGTAAGAGAAGCAATTTCACATTGATCACAATGCACCTTCCCTGGGCCAGCACAGTGCCCAACTAGGAGGGACCAGCACAAACTCCAATTGTTCTACCATGAAAAAGAGAGCCTACAGTGGACATCCAGCTTTCCCCAAATGGCCAGCCACTTCCTGGGTGGTCCAATGACATCTCACCTCATAGGGATCCCTGGGGGAATCTGTGGTGCTGGACCCTGGGGATCACACAGACATGGAGAAAGTGGGTAGGGCTTACAGCAACCAGTGCTCAGATCTTAGAACTGCTGGACCAGGGGCGCCTGGGTGGCTCAGTTGGTTAAGCAACTGCCTTCGGCTCAGGTCATGATCCTGGAGTCCTGGGATCGAGTCCCACATCGGGCTCCCTGCTCGGCAGGGAGTCTGCTTCTCCCTCTGACCCTCCTCCCTCTCATGCTCTCTGTCTCTCATTCTCTCTGTCTCAAATAAATAAATAAAATCTTAAAAAAAAAAAAAAGAACTGCTGGACCAGACAGCGTTCCACCTTCCAGTCACACCGAATCAGAGATCCCCGGGAATCTGCCCACTTGCAGAGCTGAGATGAACCTACCTGGTTAAGGAGATTTGTCAGCAGCTGTGACTGACTTGGGTGTCCAGCTGATAGTTTGAACTAGAAAATTCTATGTTCTCTGTCTGGGTAGGTATGCAAGGTCTAAGTCACTTCCCATTCCTGAGCATAGCTTCCCTTCCTGCCCCACTAGGAAGCCTCAACAAAGACCCTGGACAACCACAGAGCCTCTCTTATAGGACTATGGGGAGAAAACCAAGCCGGTAGCACTGACCAAGTATTGAGCATAACCTCTTGCCCTGCATGAGCAGGGAGCCTGATCAGTGAATCTGGGCAGTCTCAGAGCCTCGCGTATGGTACTGCCCAGCAACAGAGAATACCCTTCAGTCCTGCCAAATTTTGGTGACTCTCGGCCAGCTAACCAGAGTTGCCAGCATAGGTTTGGAAAGCACTCAGGAGTCCATAGATGTCAATGGATATAGGTCTAGCCCTCTGTGCTCATAGGAGAATAAGTTTACATCCAAAATGATCGCATATGTTTTAAACCGGAAGCTACCAAGGTCCCACGATACCTCTAGAAGGAATGCCAAACAGTTGGCTACATCCTGATGACTGAGAATAAAACCACTCAAACTTGCCTTCATTCCATTTCAGTAAAGAAGGTATAGAAACAAGAGTGAGCAATTCTGCAGTATTCCAATGAAAATTAGGGTCAGACAGATACTTCCAATTTTCAAATGCACACAGGCTTTTTTTTTTTATTATGTTATCACCATTCACTACATCATTAGTTTTTGATGTAATGTTCCATGATTCATTGTGTATAACACCCAGTGCTCCATGCAGAACGTGCCCTCTTTAATACCCATCATCAGGCTAACCCACCCTCCCAGCCCCCTCCCCTATAGAACCCTCAGTTTGTTTCTCACAGTCCATAGTCTCTCAGATATGGCCTCAAGTGATCCTGTTATCAACCATTTACCATTGAATTAGAAAGTTCCAAGCTACTCCTAAGGCCCTGCAAGACCCTGTCTGGCTTAGGTGGGGATGGGGAGAGCAGTGACAATGGGCTTTCCATAACACAGGAGGGAAGGTCAGCTGTGAAGCCTACATCACTGGAATGGAGATGAGGAGTCAGAAGAACTGGAGAGGATTTAGAAAGAAAACAAGTACCATTTATCTTTCTAGATTCAGAGTCAGGAGTATAGCCTTGGACAGGGGTCCTCTCCCCACATGAAGAATTCATGCCCATGCTTAAACCTAGACAGGTTCCATCTCTTATGTTGGGATGCACGACCACTCCTAATAGAAGACTGCTTTCTTCCTAAGCTAGAACATCTACTCAGCACCCAGCCCTGTCCCATCTTTGTTTCCTTCAAATAAATGTTAAAAAAAAAAAAAAAAAGACTCATGAAGTCTCCAGGTTTTCACCTAATCAAACGGTTACAGTAAAGTGAGCAACTTGGATGATGTCACTTCCAAGAAGGGAAAAGAACAGTAAATAAAGAAATCTTACTTCTCCAATAGCAAAGGAAAGAGTGAAGTGTATCAATTAAACTACATGGAATTTAATATGCTCCCTAGAGAATTACCCCCATATTTAAATTAAATTTTGAATACCATGTCATTCCATGGAAACTATTCTTAAAATCTCTGATCAAGGTAGGTAAGCAACAGTTCATGAACACTGGGATAAGGAACACAGAGTGGATCCTACAGGAGTAATACCAGGTATATAAGAGACGATTTGCATGGGGAGAGTCTCAAACCAAGATACAGGAGATGTAGGAAACATAAATTCAATACAATATAGGGAAAACTATTCCTATTATGAATCTATAATATTTTTGTGCTTCCTCCTAGTTAGTTATGTTACTCCAAAATCTATCTTTAGCTTCATATAACACATCGCATTCTGTGCATATCCAAACCATGAAACTCTGCTTGTGTTCTCTATGCTCACAAGAACAGGAGAAACATATAGGGTAAAATTTTATAAATTTTATAATAATAGTCCTTGAGAATTCTGTAGCTATGGCTTATCATTATATTTGTAGTGACTTTGTTCAGTTAGCAGTTGTCAAGTAGTACCCCTGGACATTAGATGGTCAGCCATGGTTCAGTACAAGAAAAAGAAACAAACATTTAAAAAAAATCACTCATGGGCGCCTGGGTGGCTCAGTTGGTTAAGCAACTGCCTTCGGCTCAGGTCATGATCCTGGAGTCCCAGGATCGAGTCCCGCATTGGGCTCCTTGCTCAGCAGAGAGCCTGCTTCTCCCTCTAACCCTCCTCCCTCTCATGCTCTCTGTCTCTCATTCTCTCTCTCACAAATAAATAAAATCTTAAAAAAAAAAAATCACTCATGAGGGGCGCCTGGGTGGCTCAGTCGTTAAGCGTCTGCCTTCGGCTCGGGTCATGATCCCAGAGTCCTGGGATTTAGCCCCACGTCGGGGCTCCCTGCTCCACGGGAAGCCTGCTTCTCCCTCTCCCACTCCCCCTGCTTGTATTCCCTCTCTCGCTGTCTCTCTCCCTGTCAAATAAATAAATAAAATATTAAAAAAAAAAAAATCACTCATGACAACCTTTTTCAAAATCTTAGCAAAAAAAAAAATCTTACAAATACTGGAATAGAGGGGTGCCTGGGTGGCTCAGTCGTTAAGCGTCTGCCTTCGGCTCAGGTCATGATCCCAGGGTCCTGGGATCGAGCCCCGCATCGGGTTCCTTGCTCCGCGGGGAGCCTGCTTCTCCCTCTCCCACTCCCCCTGCTTGTGTTCCCTCTCTCGCTGTGTCTCTCTGTCAAATAAATAAAATCTTTAAAAAAAACAAAAACAAAAACAAATACTGGAATAGAGAAATACACTCAAAACCATTCTATGAGGTCAGCCTTACCCTGATACCAAAGCAGGATATACACAATACCAAAAGATAAAGGGCTGGTTTATCTGATAAAAGTTTTGTTACTATGGCTTTCTTTTGACATCCATTTGCATGTAGAAAATCTCAAATATAGTCAAAAAAAAAAAAAGAAACACACTGAAAATAATTATCCATCTCTAGATATCCATCTCCGCCTGGATCCTTTCAGATATATTAACAAACACAGTTAACCATTGAATAACATGCTTTTGATCAGTAAGGGTCCATTTATATACACAGATGAGTTTGTTTTGATAAATACACTGCACTCCTGTAAATGTGTTTTCTCTTCATTATGATTGCCTTAATATTTTATTTCCTCAAATTACTTCATTATAAAAATAAGGTATATATTACAGACCACATACAAAGAATGCGATGACTGTTCACGATCTAGGTAAGGCTTCTGGTCAGCAAGAGGCTATTTCCATGCAAAAGTAGGTATGGTTAGGGCGCCTGAGTGGCTCAGTCGTTAAGTGTCTGCCTTCGGCTCAGGTCATGATCTCAGGGTCCTGGGATCAAGTCCCACATGGGCTCCCTGCTCGGCGGGAAGCCTGCTTCTCCCTCTGCCCCTCCCCGTGCTTGTGTTCCCTCTCTCACTGTCTCTCTCTCTCTGTCAAAATAAATAAATAACATCTTTAAAAAAAAAAAAGTAGGTATGGTTTTGTTTTGGGGACTCAAAAGATACACAGAAATTTTCAACTGTGGAGGGGTTAGCTCCCCTCATTCCTACATTGTCCATAGCTAAAATGTAAATTGATCTAGTGTTTTCTCTCTATAATAAAGATTCTGATTAAGAATCACATCTGAGGGGTGCCCAGGTAGCCCAGTTGGTTAAGTGCCTGCCTTCAGCTCAGGTCATAATCTTAGGGTCCTGGGATCCAACCCAGCAATGCATTGGGCTCCCTGCTCAGCAGGAGGGGAGTGGTTTGCTTTTCCCTCTCCCTCTGCCCCTCCCCCCGCACATGGGCTGTCTCTCAAATAAATAAAATCTTTAAAAAAAGAAAAGTAGGGACGCCTGGGTGGCTCAGTCGGTTAAGCGTCTGCCTTCGGCTCAGGTCATGATCCCAGAGTCCTGGGATCGAGTCCCGCATCGGGCTCCCTGCTCTGCGGGGAGCCTGCTTCTCCCTCTGCCTCTGTCTCTCTCTCTGTCTCTCATGAATAAATAAATAAAATCTTAAAAAAAAAAAAAAAAAAAAGTAATCATGTCTGAAAAGTGGTTTTCACTTCTGTTGTGAATTCTCTGATGTTATTTAGATTTGTTTTCCATTACAGTTTACCAATTATTTATGTCCTTTATGTTTTAGCCTTTATAAAGACTGTTCTTGGGGCGCCTGGATGGCTTAGTCGATAAGCGTCTGCCTTCGGCTCAGGTCATGATCCCATGGTCCTGGGATGCAGCCCCGCGTCGGGCTCCCTCCTCAGCGGGAAGCCTGCTTCTCCCTCTCCCACTCCCCCTGCCCGTGTTCCTTCTCTCACTGTGTCTTGCTCTGTCAAATAACTAAAAATAAATTATTTAAAGTGGTTTGAAGGATTACTTTCAGTATGGACTAGGTGACTCGCCACGATTACCAGATGTCCTTCCAGAAAATTCATGTTTTAAAAAGTGGATTTGGGTCCTTGGGTTCAAAGACATCGTTCTACGAATATAAGTGACTTAGGTGGGGTTTTCCCCCAAATGATTTATATCCTTGATCTCTTCTGGCAGTAAGATTTCATTATGGGTAGATGAATGGATAAAGAAGATGTGGTATAGATATACAATGGACTACTATGCAGCCGTTAAAAAAAAAAACAAAAACAAAAAAACCAAAAAAAACCAAAATCTTGCCATTTGCCACGACGTGGATGGAAGTAGAGGGTATTATGCTACATGAAACAAGTCAATCAGAGAAAGACATGTATCATATGATCTCAGTGATAGGAGGAATTCTTAATCTCAGGAAACAAACAGGTTTGTTGGAGTGGTGTGGGGTGGGAGGGATGGGGTGCCTGGGTGATAGACACTGGGGAGGGTATATGCTATGGTGAGTGCTGTGAGTTGTGTAAGACTGATGAATCACAGACCTGTACCTCTGAAACAAATAATACATTATATGTCAAAAAAAAAGAAAAAGAAAAAGAAGATAGTAGGAAGGGAAAAATGAAGGGGAGAAATCGGAGGGGGAGACGAACCATGAGAGACTATGGATTCTGAGAAACAAACTGAGGGTTTTAGAGGGGAGGTGGGCGGGGGGATGGGTTAGCCTGGTGGTGGGTATTAAAAGAGGGCACATATTGAATGGAGCATTGGGTGTTATACACAACCAATGAATATGGAACACTATATCAAAAACTAATGATGTAATGTATGCTGAAAAACATAATAAAATTTTAAAAATAAATTAAAAAAAATGTTAAATAAAATAGATTTCATTATGGGTAACTGTCCGTATTGGGTTATTCCCAGCATAACATCCTTCCTGTCCTTCACTACCCCCATCCCCTTCCCAGTCATTCATTAAGTATAAATACTCAGGGCCACTGCTTCCACCTCTTCCCATATCACTCTATGCCAAGAATCTTCTTTGCCTGTCTTTGCCAACACACCTAGGGTATGATTGCAAGACACAACTAAAAGATGTAGGGTGCCTGGGTGGCTCAGTCATTAAGCGTCTGCCTTCAGCTCAGGTCATGGTACTAAGTTCCTGGGATCAAGCCCCGCATCGGGCTCCCTGCTCCGCGGGAAGCCTGCTTCTCCCTCTGCCACTCCCCCTGCTTGTGTTCCCTCTCTCGCTGTGTCTCTCTCTGTCAAATAAATAAATAAAATCTTTAAAAAAAAAAGAAAAAGAAAATCCTAATCATTAAATTCCCATGAAGTAAAATTACATTACTGAACAAAACGACTTTTGAAATATGGGGTTTGGGATGCCTGGGTGGCTCAGTTGGTTAAGCGTCTGCCTTCGGCTCAGGTCAGGAACTCAGGGTTCTGGGATCCAGCCCCACATTGGGCTCCCTGCTCAGCAGGGAGTCTGCTTCTCCCTCTCCTTTTGCCTTTCCCCTGCTCATTCTCTCTCACTCGCTCTGTCTCGCACTAATAAATAAAATCTTTTAAAAATCTCATATTAACTAATTAGAAAGTGAAAAGACACATGAGAAAGTCACAAGAACTTCATATAAGACAGAATTATAAAATGATGCTATTATTAAAAAATAAGGTAATCAGGGGCGCCTGGTGGCTCAGTCGTTAAGCGTCTGCCTTCGGCTCAGGTCATGGTCCCAGGGTCCTGGGATCGAGCCCCGCATCGGGCTCCCTGCTCCGCGGGGAGCCTGCTTCTCCCTCCCCCACTCCCCCTGCTTGAGTTCCCTCTCTCGCTGTGTCTCTCTCTGTCAAATAAATAAATCTTTAAAAAATAAAAATAAAAAAAATAAGGTAATCATTGAAACTTTATTAAGGCTACAAGTTCTGAGTTCTAAATGTGCTAGTTCCACAATAGCATTATTTATGTTGGAAATCTAGGAAACAAATAGAGACATTACATTATTTCACCATTGAGGAATGGAACTCATAGAGTGGAAACTTCTATATTAGTTAATATGAAAAAGAATGAACTTTTGAAGGGAAATAAAAGAGTACATTTTCTCATTTTAGGGAGGTGCTTTGTTATCTGATGAAGTTACTGAGTCTCAATTTTACAAGATTAAGATTAAAGCCTCCGTAACATTGGAAAGCATAAACCAGAAAACATTAGATATCTGTCTCAAGTATTCCCGGAATTTCTCCACCAAACCCCAATGTGCATACAACTACCCTGACCTACTTCTCCCATGAGGAAAAATAGAATTTACCAAGGGCTTAGCATAGAATTCCTCAGAAATAGGAGGATTTTCCCAGGGCCCTCACAGCTATGGAGAAGCTCTCAGGCTATGGAGGATCTCCCGCTCCCAGGAGAGTCCCCTGGCCCTCCCTGTGGATGTGATGGACCATCACTGGAGCTGAAGGAGAATCCCTAGAGAATGTAAGAGCATGAGAATGTTGGCTAGCAGATGTCTCTTTGTGAGAGAGAGAGAAATAAAACTGGGCGTCTCCAACTGATTTTCATTCAAGGAGAGCTACTCAAACCACACCTACCTTCCTCCTTCAGTTTTGGACCTCCCCTGTCATCTGCCTCATTCATTCCCACCTACCTGGATGAAAGGCTACTGTCTCCTTTCTCTTCACATCCCAGAGCTGCTTCTCTTGCTCCAAAAACATCATCAGGTCTGGCTTTGACAGAATCAGACCTGTTTATGAGGAAAAAGGAAAATGAGTATTGCTGTAGATTCTAACTTTCCATCAGGATTGTGTTCAGTACAGAAGAGAGGATATTGTAGAATTCTAGAAAATGGTTTCCCAAAAGCTGTTGCCCAACAGTCCCTTTAGAGCACACAGGAGGGGCGCCTGGGTGGCTCAGTCGTTAAGCTGAGCCTTCCGCGCAGGTCATGATCCCAGGGTCCTGGGATCGAGTCCCACATCGGGCTCCCTGCTCGGCGGGAAGCCTGCTTCTCCCTCTCCCACTCCCCCTGCTTGTGTTCCTGCTCTCGCTTTCTGTCTCTGTCAAATAAATAAGTAACATCTTAACACACACACACACACACACACAGGAAGCATTTCCAATGTTCACATCCTAATCTCCACTTCCAAGTAGTAGACATAAGAACTGGAAATGTCAGTTTAAGATGTGAGCAGTACCATTCTATGCCGCTAAGTGTTTAGAATTGCCACTCATATATGGAAGTGATGATGTTGCTTTGAGGAAGGGGAAGCTAAGGCTGAAAAGGAAACACCATGAAGGTGTTTCACTCCATCAGAAACCTCTACTTATTTCCCTTTCTGCCTCGATCTGAATTCCAATCATTCAAAGAGGAATCTTCCAAGAGACAGTCTACACAGGAGGGAAGAAATCCCAGAGTGGGCTTTAGGAAATTTGGAAGGAGTCATCCTCACCCAGGAAGAGGAGGTGTCCGTAGTTCTCTAACATCACATCCCTGTACAATTCCCGCTGAACGAGGTTCAGGCATCCCCACTCCTCCTGGGAGAATTCGATGGCCACATCCCTGAATGTCAGCAGTCCCTGCAATAAATACCACAGTTACCAAGTGGCCACTGGCAGAGTTCACAATGGTCCCTAAGATGAAAGAGGGAGTTAATGTCACCACCCAGAACCAGACCTGACGTTTCCTTCTCTGTGACGTGAGTGCGGAGTAAAAGAAAAACCTATGGGATGGAGGGCTGACGGACTGGAAAGTTTCGCTCCCAGAAGTCAACTCTATCAACTACAAAGACGTTGTGTAGCCACTGAGTTCGGCTCCCCACTCAGTGCGGAATCTGCTTCTCCCTCTTCCCCCTTTCCTCACCCATGTGCTCTCGCGCGCTCTCTCTCTCTCTCAAATATGAAAATGTTTTCTGGCGAGAAACTCAGAACAAAGAAGTTTACATCTGAAATGTGATAGTTTCTGCATATTGCTCAGTATATTATGTTCCTTACAAATATAGGATAGAGCGCCCTCCTTGTCGGTGCAAACTGTTGGGATGTGAGAGCGGAGCCAATGGTGAAGAAAGAATTCTTGAGACATTTCTGATGGAAATGTTGGGGTTCAGGAGTGAATGATGGAGAAAGAACTGTTGAGGCAGCTGTGGTGCAAAAAATGTAGTCTTAAAGTTCGGGGAGAGGACCCGTGGGTAGAAAGAGCTGAACTGAAGTTGTGAGCAGTGACTGATTATATGCTTTCAAGTGCGGAGGGGGTGAGGGATAGCACAAGGCTCTCAGGAATTTGGAAGCAAGTTTCCAGGACCATGAGGGCCTAGCTGGTGTTATGAGGAGGTCACTTACTGTCTAGTAACACTTTAGTCATGAGACCTTCAGGTATTTTTCAGTGGACCATATGCTTGAAGGATGATGGCCACCATCTATTTGGTGGTAGAGATAGAGGACATTTCCAAAGGGATTTTCCTATGTTCAAGAGGAATGACAGGATCCTGGAGGTCTGGCTATTGTCCAGCTAAGGCTGTTTTTGCTTCCAACAAAACATTAACATGAGGCAGTTGTGAATTCCTGAGAAATGTCATACTCTGCCTATCTCAGGTATTTATCAACGGATTGGAAGTTGAAGGAAATTTAATTTCGTCCACACTTCTTTTGACTTTGTTCTCCTCATCAGAAACTACAAGCAAGGGGCACCTGGATGGCTGAGTTGGCTAAGGGTCTCTCTTCAGCTCAGGTCATGATCCCAGGCTCCTGGCATAGAGCCCTGAGTTCGGCTCCCCACTCAGTGCGGAATCTGCTTCTCCCTCTTCCCCCTTTCCTCACCCATGTGCTCTCGCGCGCTCTCTCTCTCTCTCAAATATGAAAATGTTTTCTGGCGAGAAACTCAGAACAAAGAAGTTTACATCTGAAATGTGATAGTTTCTGCATATTGCTCAGTATATTATGTTCCTTACAAATGACAAGAGGGAAAATATGAACATTACAGGGGAGGGATTTGGCAGTGACCACCAAGCCAATAAAAGAAGTTAACAGCAGCTGCACGGAAAGAAATTGGTATCAGTCCCTAAGGCACATCAAGGACACACCATCACTGGTATTTCTTGTGGTCTGAAAACAGTAATTCAGAATATAAATCTAATTATGAAAATACAGTGGATATACATATACACACAATCCAATCACCTACAGTTTCTGTACAGGCTGCTTTTAGGCAAGCAGGCTTGAGCAAAGGGATGGAGAAAGGGCCCACAGCGACCCCTTGGCTGGGTTTGGGCAGGCCCAACCCACCTCACAGTAGCCATAGGCCCTAACTAACCAATGGGATTCTGACAACCAGGGACATAGACCAAAAAAGGGAAAGTTCCATCTGTCGCCATAACCCCCCACCCTGGGGGCGAGTGGGTGGCTCAGTCATTAAGCGTCTGCCTTTGGCTCAGGTCATGATCCCAGTGTCCTGGGATCCAGTCCCGCATCGGGCTCCCTGCTCCGCGGGAAGCCTGCTTCTCCGTCTCCCACTCCCCCTGCTTGTGTTCCCTCTCTCGCTGTATCTCTCTCTGTCAAATAAATAAAATCTTTAAAAAAAAGAAAACCCCCCACCCAGTGCTCCTTGCAGCCTATCCTCTGCTCTCCTGCCTGGTGCTCTTTTGCAGTGTATTCCATAAACTTTTATATCCTTTGCTCGGCCTTAGGTGAATTCTTTTCCGTGCCCGCTTGACTGGCTTCCACCCAATCACTGAGCCACGTTTGGGGCTCCCATCTGACTGAGACACCACAGAGTCCATGTGCTGTAATAGCTAGTTTATTTCATTTTTTTATTTTGATTTTTAAAGATCTATATTTTGTTCTTTTTAAAGATTGTATTTATTGGAACGCCTGGGTGGCTCAGTGAGTTGGGCATCAGCCTTTGGCTCAGGCCATGACCCCAAGGTCCTGGGATCACACCCCGCATGGGGAATCCTTGCTCAGCAGGAAGCTTGCTTCACCCTCTGCCTGCACTTCCCCCTGCTTGTGCTCGCTCTCACTCTTTTTCTGACAAAGAAATAAAATTTTTTTAAAAATGATTGTATTTTTTTATGTGAAAGAGAGAGAGAGCACAAGGAGGCAGAGCGGCAGGGAGAAGGAGAGGGAGAAGCAGGCTCCCCGTCCATCGGGGAGCCGGTGTGGGGCTGGATCCCAGAACCCTGGGATCAAGACCTGAGCTCAAGGCAGAAGGGAGACTCTTAACCGATCGAGCCACCCTGGGGCCCAAGACTTTTTTCTATTTTAGAGGAGATGGGCAGGGGCAGAAGGAGAGGGAGAAAGAAATCTCAAGCTGACTCCCCTCTGAGCACAGCACCAGAAGCGGGATACCGTTCTAGGACCCTGAGATCCCGACCTGAGCTGAAATCAACAGTCCAAGCTTAGCCGACTGAGACAGCCGGGGGAACCTCTAGTGTGTTTGAAAAGAATATCTTTTTCACATTCTAAAGACCAAGACTCTCCCACCCCCTTTTTTTAGAATATAACTTTCCCAGTTATTCTGGACCTCATACCCATCTGGGATGGTATATTGGTGCATTTTCTTACTCCTGGGCTACATAGAGCTGATCAAGCATCCAGACGGGACCTAAATGAGAAATGTTTTCCCTCCCTGATTTCCCAGCACCGGACCTCATCAACAACAGGAATCTTGGACTCAACGCCTTCCCCTCTGGATCTGCCACCAAGGGAATAGTTTCCAATACTTGCAGGACTTTAATCCAAAGTGACAACTGTTGATGCCCTATTGGAAGCCAGGTTGGAGACACAGGCGAGAAGGCTCTGGGATATAGAGTATTCTGAAGACCTAACCTTGAGTATCACTTCTGAAAAGATCTTAAAAATAGGTGAAAACATAAGGGAGAAACATCAAACTAGAGGAATCAACATTTGCAATTTCTTTCTTTTTTTATTAACACATAATGTATTATTTGTTTCAGGGCTACAGGTCTGGGATTCATCAGTCTTACACAAATCACAGCGCTCACCATAGCACATACCCTCCCCAGTGTCCATACCCAGCCACCCCATAACATTTGAAATTTCTAAATGCAAGGAATCTACGGAGAAAAAGATGACACAGTCTCTCCCGGGACACCAGGCTTACCTGAGAACTGGTCATTTCTTCTTTCACCTCGACCTCCAGTTTTCTTTCTCACAAGATGTCTGTGGAGAAATCACAGCCTCATTAGGAGAAAAATCCCCTTAAAATCACCAACAGAGCTTCTCCACCTGAAACTGCTAACCTGCAGGCAAGACTTTGAAATGCAGAAAAGGCCCAGCTTCCTAGTCCTTTGCATCAGGAGCTATTCAGAAACTCTGAGCTCCTACTTGGAGACCAATCCCTGACTTTTCCTTAATGGCTTTCCAGGGGTGGGGTGGGGGGAGGAAATCCCCTCCCACAGCCACCCACAAATTCAGCTACAGCCTAGGAACCTTGTGCTTCATGAACCTAAGCCTCCCTGACTCATGTGGCAGACCCTGTTAACCTCTCCTTGAGCCAAAGCCTGCTCTCAACTCTCATAAAATAACCTGAAGGCTTCGTGCTTACCCCTGGCTTCACTGAAAATCACCTGGAGCCCTTAATTAACACAACACTGTTGTTTCCACCCAAATCAATGGACAGAATCTGAGGGCGAAGCCACCAGATATAATCCTTTTGGAAACTCCACACGTGATCCTACTGGGAAGTAACTGGGGAGGTGACCAGGCAAAGCATGGTAACCAAGGATGTGGTTGTGTCCAGATTAAATCCATGCCTTCTCCACTGATCAGAGTTTCTGATGATTAACACATTCTCCCTCTTTCTGCTACACAGAGGGAGACGCCTTACAAATGGAGCTTTCCCTTATAAATGCAAATGTCCCGGGGCGCCTGGGTGGCTCAGTCGTTAAGCGTCTGCCTTTGGCTCAGGTCATGATCCCGGGGTCCTGGGATTGAGCCCCATATCGGGCTCCCTGCTCGGCGGGAAGCCTACTTCTCCGTCCTCCACTCCCCCTGCTTGTGTTCCCTCTCTCGCTGTGTCTCTGTCAAATAAAATCTAAAAAAAACCCCCAAAAAACCTGGCTCTTTAAAAAATAAATAAATGTAAATGTCCCTTTCAAAAGTAAACACAGGATTTGAGAGCTTTTCCTTTATCTGCCTTTTATTTAAAATAACCAGCCTACGAGCACCTGGGTGGCTCAGTAGTTAAGCGTCTGCCTTTGGCTCGGATCAGGATCGCAGGGCCCTGGAATCGAGCCCCGCCTGGGGCTCCCCGCTCAGCAGGAAGCCTGCTTCTCCCTCTCCCACTCCCCCTGCTTGTGTTCCTTCTCTCGCTGTGTCTCTCTCTGTCAAATAAATAAATAAAATCTTTTAAGAAAAAAAAATTTTTAAATAAAATAACCAGCCTAAAATAATGCTTAGGCCAAAGAAACATATTTTAGGGTGACAAAATGCTCCCTTTCAGTATGTAAATGTTTATCTTCATAAGTAACTGCCACACAGTTTTCCAAAGCGAACGTGCTTTTTACCTTCCCATCAGCGATATATGAGAATTCTAATTCTCAACATTCTCAGGAAAATTTGATATTATCCTTTTTATTTTACCCATTCTAGAATATATTGAGTGGTTTCTCCCCGTAAAATATAAAGTCTTCTTACAACAGTTGTCCTGGTGACTGAAATGAAAACCACTGAAAAGCATCAAGTTTAACGAACAAAGAAAAAAGCAGCTAGATTAATGGTTCAGCAAGACGCCATTTCAAAATAAGTAACCTTTCTCTTCTCCTCTACAAACCTCTTCTCCTCACTTCTCAGCTCTTTGTGTCAGGAACCTTCTTCCACCCTGACAACGTGATGAACAGGGCTGGACGCACAGACACAGTTCCTGTGGAAACGGGCTAGATCCTGCATTTCCCCACAAAACCCGAGCCCCTTCCTCTCGGTGGGCTTGCAGTTTTGAAGACCCTGACCTGCTGCAGCGTCCTTTGCTGGCAAAGCAATAAAACTACTGTTCCTCTTTATCCCCAACTCTGTCTTCACGTTCAATTCTGGATATGAAGCAGGGAGGTCAGTTTATACAACAGAATGAATGTTAGGAGAGGAAAACTTGTTTTTCTTCCTCCATTCTCAACTCTTTGGCCAGTCTAGTAATTAAAATGATGTAAGACAGTTTCACAAGAGAAAACAATTTCTTAATTATGGGAACCTGAAAGACATGAGGGTCAAAGACAGGTGATTGAAGCTTACATGTCACTGTGACTTAAGAAGGAGGAGGTAGGATTTAGAATTTCAAAAGAGGGGACTTATATTTCAAAGGAGAAGAAAGATGAAATGTATGCCAAACAATAGTTTGTCCCCTCTAGGCAGGCAAATCTTTAGGATGTAAGAAGTGAATCTCTGGTATTGATGTAGGAAAGAACGTTAGGGTTCGAAGCCAATAGCCAAGAAAGAATTCTTGAGACGTCTTTGGTGCAAAAGGTGATTTTATTAAAGCCTGGGGACAGGACCCGTGGGCAGAAAGAACTGCACTGGGGTCATGAGGAGTGGCCCATAATACACTTTCAAGTTGGAGGGGGTTTGTGATAGCATAAATCTCTAAGGAATTTTGGAAGTAAGGTTTCTAGGACCTTGAGGGGGCTAGTGGTTGTTGCGAAAAGGTCATTTATTACCATCTAATAAAACCTTAGTCATGAGACCCTTCCGATGTACATCGGTGGGCCATCTGCTTGGGGAATGGTTGCCAACACATAGCTTGGTGGGTTTAGAGAAAAAGGAAGTTTCCAAAGGAATTCTTGTATGTTAAAGTAGACTTACAGGATCCTGGTGGGGGTTGGGAGGGTTCAGGCTAGGATTGCCTTTTGCCCTTAGCAAAGTATTAACATCAAGGCAGTTGAGTCCCTAGAGGAATGTCACTCTTCCTGTTTCAAGGACTTGTCAATGGGCTGTAAGTAGTAGGGAAATTTATTTTTCAGCTGCCTTTGTTTACCACATCATTATCAGCTGTGTTCCGGATACAGGTCCTCCATCTGACTGATTCTTGGTATATATATCAGCCTCACAACAGAAGGAAATAATGCCATTTGCGTCATGGAACAAACCTAGAAGACATTTTTTTAGCTTACACTGAAGCCCTGCCTTGGCGCCTCTGGCCCCCTTAGTAGTCTTTACATTTCTGCATGCACCTTTACATGAATGATGGACTAAACCCTTCTTTGTACATCTATACATCATCATGCTTTGTTTCCTATAAAGAATGGTAATCACACCTTCCGGCACAACCTCCCCCTGGAGCTCCCATACCCAACCCCAAGCACCTCCCTAACATCTGTAGGTAGCACCAGTGAGACTGCGGGCAATCAAAAACTGGTACAGACTACCCTGCCCTCCTACTGATGAACTGTGAGGCACTTGTGGGGCGGGGGGATGGGCAGAGGGAGAGAGACAAACCAACTCACCACTGAGCAGGGAGCCCACTGCAGGGTTCTATCCCGGGAACCTGAGATCATGACCCAAGCCAAAGTCAGACCCTTAACTGACTGAGCCCCCCAGACCCCATAAGAGCTACACTTTTAATGTCTGAAGATGGTAGTTATACACTTAGCACTCAAGGGGGTGGGCTCATGCAGAGAGTAATAGATTATAAATGTTTCCACCAATTTCTTTACATTTTTTTATTTTTTTTTTTTAAAGATTTTATTTATTTACTTGAGACAGAGAGAATGAGATACAGAGAGCATGAGAGGGAGGAGGGTCAGAGGGAGAAGCAGACTTCCTGCCGAGCAGGGAGCCCGATGCGGGACTCGATCCCCGGACTCCAGGATCATGACCTGAGCCGAAGGCAATCGCTTAACCAACTGAGCCACCCAGGCGCCCCTCTTTACATTTTTTTAAAGATTAATTTATTTGAGGGGCACTTGGGTGGCTCAGTCGTTGGGCGTCTGCCTTCGGCTCAGGTCATGATCCCAGGGTCCTGGGTTCGAACCCCACATCGGGCTCCCTGCTCAGCGGGAAGCCTGCTTCTCCCTCTCCCACTCCCCCTGCTTGTGTTCCCTCTCTCACTGTGTCTCTCTCTGTCAAATAAATAAATAAAATCTTAAAAAAAAAAAAATAAAGAAAAGGGAGAGGGAGAGAGTCTCAAGCAGACTCTGCACTGAGCTGGCAGCCTGACTCCACAGGGCTCAATCCCACAACCTGAGATCATAACCTGAGCCAAAATCATGAGTTGGCCGCTCAACCACCTGAACCATCCAGGCGCCCCTACTTAAATTTGTACTCATAAAACTACTTTTGAAAAATTTCTAAGGTGCTTATCATTCATTTTAACTATTTGTGAGATGTACAGGAAGTCATGAGACCCTTTCAGAATGTAGCAACAAGCACTTATTGGATCTTTATCATAACTATGCAGGCCTTCTGGGCTCTCTCTCATCATTTCACCAATGACCAATTTTCTGTCCTTATTTTTTTGTAGTTTCAAGTTTTATTTAAATTTGTTAATTAACACATAGTATATTAGTTTCAGCAGAATGTAGTATTCATGAATTCTATACAACACACAGTGTTCATCACAAGTACCCTCTTTAACACCCATCACCCATTTAACCCAGCCCCCACCCCCTCCTCCAAGAACCTCAGTTTTTTCCTCTACAGTTAAGAGTCTGATTTTGGTAGGGGCGCCTGGGTGGCTCAGTTGGCTGAGCGTCTGCCTTCGGCTCAGGTCATGATCCCGGTGTCCTGGGATTGAGCTCCCTATCGGGCTCCCTGCTCAGTGGGGAGCCTGCTTCTCCCTCTCCCTCTGCCTGCCTCTCTGCCTACTTGTGCTCTCTATCAAATAAGTAAATAAAATCTTTTAAACAGAAAAAGTCTGATTTTGGTTTTTTTTTTCCCCCTCTTTTTTTCCCATGTTTGTTTCATTTCTTAAATTCCACATATGAGTGCACTTATAAGGTATTTGTCTTTGGCTGACTTACATCATTTAGCATAATACAGTAGCTCCATCCATCCATGCTGTGGCAAATGGCAAGATTTCATTACTTTTTATAGCTGAGTAATATTTCATTGTATAGATAGGTCCGTTGGTTTTTAACGCTGTGTAAGGGTGAGGGCTCATCTTCTGTAACTTCTTCATGGTGACAGGGATTGTTGAGATATCCCTACCCATGGACCGAAATTGGTCCCTCTCTGTCCCTACGTGTAACTATTACAGAAGGCCATTCTTGTAGAGTCCAGAGGGGACACTGTGGTGAATTTGTTTTGAGTAGTAAGCATCATCTGTTGGCTGGGTGAAGGAACAGGATCTGCTTGCATATATCTCAACAAAAGCAAAAGAGAGAACAGATTAGAATTATCACTATAATGAAAAATCAGAAGAGCAATAAGGAGAAGACCCTTAGGGGTGATCATAATCCACCTCTCCGCCAGGAATTTAATCAATCATGAAGTAACAATGTAGAGAAGGAGAGAAAAATCAAGAAACAGACTCAAGGATAGAGAAGAAACTGATGGTTACCTGAGGGAAAATGGGTTTGGGGAAGGCTTAAATAGGGGATGGGAATTAAGCAGTGCACCTGTCATTATGAGCTCTGAGTGACGTATGGAATTGTGGAATCCTTATATTGTACACCAGAAACTAAGAAAACACTTTATGTTCACTAACTAGAATGAAAATAAAATAAAAAGTCGGTGCCTGGGTGGCTCAGTTAGTATCCAACTCTTGATTTTGGCTCAGGTCATGATCTCAGAACCCTGAGATGGAGCCCTGAGTCAGGATCCAGGCCCAATGATGGGATCCAGGCTGAGCAAAGAGTCTGCTGAAGATTCTCTCCCTCTCCCTTTGCCCCTCCCCTTTCCTCCACTCCCCCTAACTCACAGGCAGTCTCAATCTTAATTTCTTTTTTTTCTTAAAACCAATTTTTCTGGGGCGCCTGGGTGGCTCAGTTGGTTAAGCGACTGCCTTCGGCTCAGGTCATGATCCTGGAGTCCCCGGATGGAGTCCCGCATCGGGCTCCCTGCTTAGCGGGGAGTCTGCTTCTCCCTCTGACCCTCCCCCCTCTCATGCTCTCTGTCTCATTCTCTCTCTCAAATAAATAAATAAAATCTTTAAAAAAAAAACAAAAACAAAAAAAACCCAATTTTTCTTTTTTAAAGGTCAAAAATAAAATATAGGATTGAACTGACATAAACCAAAAAAGAATGAATTAAAAGGATAGTTTAAAAGGACTGTGCATGTGCACCTGGGTGGCTCAGTTGGTTAAGTGTCTGCCTTTGGCTCAGGTCATGATCCCAGGGTCCCAGGATCGAGTCCTGCATCAGGCTCCCTACTCACCAGGAAGTCTGCTTCTCCCTTTCTCTACCCCACCCCCTAGTCATGCTCTTTCTCTCTCTCTAGCTCTCTCAAATAAATAAAAATATTTAAGAAAAAAAATTTTTTAAGGACTTTGCATATCAGAAAGTTAGGTTTTAGAAGATCATGAAGGGGGGCGCCTGGGTGGCTCAGTTGGTTAAGCGACTGCCTTCGGCTCAGGTCATGATCCCAGGGTCCTGGGATCAAGTCGCGCATCGGGCTCCCTGCTCAGCGGGGAGTCTGCTTCTCCCTCTGACCCTCCTCCCTCTCGTGCTCTCTGTCTCTCATTCTGTCTCAAATAAATAAATAAAATCTTTAAAAAAAAAAAAAAAAGAGTGGCTTCATTGTGTTTTACTTATATTTACATCCCACGTCCCAGGGCTAAATGTCTGAATTCATACCCATTGGCCATCCATCTCTCTAATCTCATTTAAGTGTTTAGCGAGGACACTCTCTCCACAACTCAGGCAAAAAAGAACGGTTGTGGTGCCTATGTAGCTGGAAACAAAAATGAGGAAAAATACAACTGGAGATCCGGAAATAACTAGGACACCAAACAAGTAGGAGTTATTTTTTTCAATCCAGGGAGTCCATTGTCCAACTCACGACAATTGTCCTCCTCCACATGCTAATTCTTCATCTTATGTGTTTTTTTTTAATTTAAATTTTATTAGCCAATATATACCACATCATTAGTCTCAGATGTAGCGTTCAATTATTTATCAGTTGCGTAGAATACCCAGGGCTCATCATATCAATATTTTCTATCTCTTACCTGGGCTACAATATCACTCCTATGGGGATGGTTTCTCCTACTTCTGGGATATCCATTACACACGCAGCATGGTCATATGCCCACATGGACTTTACAGAAGCATCCAGGCAACACCCCCACATATAAAGTGGGGCACACACCCTTATTATGGGCCATGGTGGAGTGCTTTAGAGTCCCAGTTTAAGTCCAGATTAGGCCATTCAAACTAAAACAGGTCTAGGTAAGCCTTGTGGGAGTCTTTTCCAGGAGACACAGGAGGGGAAAGCCTTGGGAAAAAGGAGAGATGGTTGCTCACAAGAGTGGACTGGGTTGTCACGTCTCAAGTTACACTGCCCTGTGACTCTACAGAGTATTGTCTAGGGAACACACTAGTGAGAAGGGCAGGTGTCAGTTCAAGGCCCCTGCAAAAATACTGCCTACACCAAGGGGATGCCAAGTAGTCGTATCATGGAGTGCATGAGCTAAAACATCAACAGTACCTACACATAAAAAAAAAAAAAAACCAACAAACCTCCACATAATCTGTAATATATCCCTAATAATATTGCAGTATTCACAAAGAGAAGAAGATACAATACTGGGGGGGAAATAACCACACATTATTTAAACCTTAAGGCCAGGGGCGCCTGGGTGGCTCAGTCGGTTAAGCATCTGCCTTTGGCTCAGGTCATGATCCCGGGGCCCTGGGATCGAGCCCTGCATCGGGCTCCCTGCTCCGCAGAGAGCCTGCTACTCTCTCTCCCACTCCCCCTGCTTGTGTTCCCTCCCTCGCTGTGTCTCTCTCTGTCAAATAAATAAATAAAATCTTTAAAAAATAATAAATAAATAAATAAACCTTAAGGCCACTGAGACAATGGATTCCTAGGAATATTATTCCATCCCATTACCAAATAGTTGATAGATATCAGTTCCCTACAACCTTCAATAAAATGAGATGGGTTCACATCGGCGCTGGGAGAACACATCATTCATTACACATCCATGTTAACACATTAAAAACCATTGTGTTTTATTAATTAAAATAGATTAAGTTCACACATAGATGATGTTATGGATTTCAAAGCCACTCTATTATCACCAAAATACAGAATAGAAGCAGTAAAAAGTATTCCAGGGCTGTTAGAATGATGTGGGAGTAGTAATTTCCATAAATTTCAGGCCTGAGGTAGTTCTTAAGAAATGTGTATATAAAATTGTATGGCGGGCGCCTGGGTGGCTCAGTTGGTTAAGCGACTGCCTTCGGCTCAGGTCATGATCCTGGAGTCCCGGGGTCGAGTCCCGCATCGGGCTCCCTGCTCGGCAGGGAGTCTGCCTCTCCCTCTCCCACTCCCCTCTCTTGTGCTCTTTGTCTCTCTCACTCTCTCTCACAAATAAATAAAAATCTTTAAAAAAAAAAAAATTGTATGGCATTGCAGGGAAGACTTAGCTATGCTCTTTCAGATATCTGTCAGGATTTCTTCATTTCAACCCTATCAAGGCATACTCTCTAACAATTGCTATTATGAATATATAAATAGTTTCCTGGACTACCACCTTTTTTTCCTGAAGGAGCAATTAGTAAAACTCTTTTTTTTTTTTTTTTTTTTTTTATTTAACAGAGAGAGACACAGTGAGAGAGGGAACACAAGCAGGGGGAGTGGGAGAGGGAGAAGCAGGCTCCCCGCTGAGCAGGGAGCCCTATGCGGGGCTCGATTCCAGGACACTGGCATCATGACCTGAGCCCAAGGCAGACGCCCAACGACTGAGCCACCCAGGTGCCCCTAAAACTCTGTATTTCTAATATTCAGGAAGTACTTTAGTTTTAATACATGGAGAAGAATGTGTTCTGAACACCTATTTCGTGGTAAATTCCATCAGTGTTATAACCATAAACAGCATCTCCATTTAGATTTTCTTCCTATGTTGTATATTATACTATCCTTCATCTTCCATGGAAAATTGGGTATGCATGATTCCCACCTAATGAAGCAGGGCATCTAATATCTTTGATGTAGCAACAATCAGCCTCACCGTTTTATACACGACTAGGAAAAAAGGAATTTTCTGAAGTGATTTGAGGGCAAAATACTTTAATATTTGTTAGTCACAAAACTCAGAGGGTCAATGTAACAAAAAAGCACAAATTGAAATTATGCCTAAGTAAAAATCCTCCCACTAAATCTTTTGAAACATAATAGCAGGTATATTTTTAAGTGTTTAACTTTTTTTTTTCCTTATAACTATTTTCATGTAAAGTACTGTCTGACTAGATTGACTGATGGACTGCTTTCTTAATTTCTGTGACATTTATTGACATTGATGTTCAATTAAATAGTTTTTTAAACATTGATATCTTTCAGTTTACTTTCTTTTATGCACTCTCTGGTGTTTCCTACAGTATATATTTTAAAAAAAAGTCTTTCCACATTCATTATGTTTCTAGGGTTTGAATCTAGTGGGTATTTGTGATATTGAGTAAGGATTGAGTGGCAGCTGAAGGCTTGGCCACGTTCTTTAAATTTTACAGTTTTGCTCCTCTATGATAACTTGAATAAGCTGGAGTTCCAGTGAGAAGCTGGACACATTTTTTTTTCAGATTTTTATTTATTTATTTGACAGAGAGAGAGAGAGTACAAGCAGGGCGGAGCAGCAGGTAGAGGGAGAGGGAGAAGCAGGCTTCCCACTGAGCAGGGAGCCCGACGCGGGGCTCCATCCCAGGACCCTGGGATCAGGATCTGAGCCGAAGGCAGACGCTTAACCAGGTGAGCCACCCAGGCGCCCCAGTTGGACACATTCTTTATATTTGTATAGTTACTCTCCAGTATGAATTCTCTGATGTTGAGTAAGATTTGTGCGTAATTTAAAGGTCTTGCCACATTCTTTACATTTGTAAGGTTTCTGTTCAGTATGAATTCTGTGATGTCTAGTAAATTCAGCCCCTCTCCTTTACCAAGCCAGTGGCTTTTGGGAGACCTTCTCCTTTAGCATTCCCCTGTGAGCTCCCGTCATGCCACCTTCTGTACAAACACCACTCCCTGCCCTCCAGAGCACTATAATCCTTGTCTCCCCAAACCATGTCTCCAAATTATCTGCAATCTTTGATGTGGCCTCTTCTCTCCTTTTACTTGGGGTGTTTGTTCCGTCAGTCTTTAGACCAATTTCTGGGGTATTTAGGATAATTTGGTAGTTGCCTAGTGGTGTTCATGAGATGTGATAAGCCTAGGGTCCTCCTACTCCACTACTATTTTCCTCTCTTGAGGAATCGTTATTGTTATAAACCTGTTAAAACTCGTACAAATTTTACAAAGTTGGAGAACGCAAACCCAGCATATAAAAATTAGTTCTGTTTCTACACAACAAAGAACAATTCCCAAAACAGAGACATAATATAGAGTAACTTCCTCCAAAATAAAATGCTTGCAATTTAACATAATGAGAGTTCAGACCTGGAATAATGAAAACTATAAACTATTGTGCAGGAATTGAAAGAAGAAATAAGTGGAAACATATCCTAGTTCTTTCATTGGAATACTTAAAACCACTGAGCTGTCAATAAAACTTAAAGTGATCTACAGATTAATGCAATCTCTATCAAACTTCCAATGCCTTTTTTTTTTTAAGATTTTATTTATTTATTTGACAGAGAGACACAGTGAGAGAGGGAACATAAGCAAGGGGAGTGGGAGAGGGAGAGGGAGAAGCAGGCTTCCCACTGAGCAGGGAGCCCGACACGGAGCTCAATCCCAGGACCCTGGGATCATGACCTGAACTGAAGGCAGACGTCCAACGACTGAGCCACCCAGGCGCCCCCCAATGCCATTTTTGCAGAAAGATCAAAATCCACCCTAACTTTACATGGATGTCACAGGATAACACATACCCAGAAGAATCTGGAAAATGAACAGCACACTTCCTGATTTAAGGCACACTGCTACAAAATAAGTACTACAGACATGAAGACAGTAATAGAATAATGGAAGAGTGTAGGTGAGCTAGAGGTGTACTTCTCCAATGTTAATGTATATGACAATGAACTGAAGATCTTGTTAAAATCCATATTCTGATTTGGATTTTCGGGTGGGGTCTGAGTACCAACATTAAACAAGTATGCAACTGATGTCAACATTTTTGATTCAAGAGCCACACTTTTAAGTTCTGAAAATAAACGAATAAAATAAATCATGGCTGGTGGCACCTGGATGGCTCATTCAGTTAAACATCTGGCTTTGGTTCGGGTCATGATCTCAAGGTCATGAGACTGAGCCCAACACAGGCTCTGTGTTCAGCGGGAGGTCTGATGTTCCTCTCGCTCGCCTTCTGCCCCTCCCCCCACTCATGGTCTGTGTCTCTCTAATAAATAAATAAATCTTTTTAAAAAAAGAAATAATGGGGCGCCTGGGTGGCTCAGATGGTTAAGCGTCTGCCTTCGGCTCAGGTCATGATCCTGGAGTCCCAGGATCGAGTCCCGCATCGGGCTCTCTGCTCCTTGGGAGCCTGCTTCTCCCTCTGCCTCTCTCTCTCTCTGTCTCTCATGAATAAATAAATAAAAAATCTTCAAAAAAAAAAAAAAGAAAGAAAGAATGGATGACTTTGAACATAAAGAATATTGTGGAAATTACAACTTCTAACAGCAAGAACAGACAAAATAATTCTTCTTGTTCATTTACTACCCACTCCATAACATTATAACACTTTTTCGTAAAGTCACCCATGAATCCACAGTAACCTTCGTAAAGAGTAGTATTGTTCTTCATCTTCAAAAGAATACTTTGCAAAACATCAGTAACATTCGACCTTGAGGTTTACCCCGATTGTGACTCTGAATTTGTCTAAGAGGAACACACAGACCACTATACAGAGACGACCATAAAAGAAGGTTCAGAAATCCACCCTAACTTTACATGGATGTCACAGGGTAACACATACTCAGAATAATCTGGAAAATGAACAGCACACCTCATTTAAGGCATACTGCTACAAAATAAGTACTACAGACATGAAGACAGTAATAGAATAATGGAAGAGTGTAGGTGAGCTAGACGTGTATTTCTCTAATGTTAATGTGTATGACAATGAACTGAAGACCTTGTTAAAATTCATATTCTGGTTAAAACTGTTTGATATATTGGGGTTCCTGGATGGCTCAGTCGGTTGGGCGTCAGACTCTTGGCTCAGGTCATGATCTCAGGGTGGTGGGAATGAGCCCCACTCGGGCGCAGAGCTGAGTCTGCTTGTCCCTGTCCCTCCCCTTCTACCCCTCCCTGCCCACCCCAGCTGCACGCACATGCATTCTCTCTCTCTAAAATAAATAAAATCTTTTTAAAAAATTCATATTCTGATTTGGATTTTTTCATGGGGTCTGATTTCCTACATTTCACAAGTGTGGAACTGATGTCAAACTTTCAGAATATTTGCTCCAGACAATGCAGTTTCAAAAGGTTCCCAAACATGGGGAAAAGGATAAAAGAGGTGAGCCTGGAGTCCTTCCCTCCCTTCACTTTTCATTCAAGCTAACTCCACCCCTGCATGACAAACTTGATCAGTCACTCTTCTCTGGACCTCCTTTATATTTAACCCTCTTCAAGTCACCATGAAAAACATATTCATGGAAATAGCTCCCTCTTTGACAAGTAATGTACATACAATCTGTTTCGGGTTGCAAGGCTGGATTTCTTAGCTTGGAACCCACTGAATCTGTAGGCTTTATAAACATCAAGTTTTCCTTACACTTTCACTAATTCTTGGGCCTTCAAGCTACAGGATCTCTTCCATTTTCTTTTTTTTTTAAAGATTTTATTTATTTATTTATTTGACAGAGACACAGCGAGAGAGGGAACTCAAGCGGGGGGAGTGGGAGAGGGAGAAGCAGGCTTCCCGGAGAGCAGGGAGCCCGATGCGGGGCTCTATCCCAGGACCCTGGGATCATGACTTGAGCCGAAGGCAGACACTCAAGGACTGAGCCACCCAGGCACCCTCATATTGCATTATTTTTAAGATGATGATGATCTCAACACTAAGAAACCTTTAATTGTGAGATGAGTGTTTATGTGCCACCAAGAAGCGGGAGGGGAGGAGATCCCCTGTTAATTAAACTGTGACATTCCGTTGAGTGTAATCCTCATGGATTGAAGAGCTGTTTAAAATGTGGGGAAAAATGTATTAGAATCAATATACTATAATCAGGCATGGAGCTTTGCTGTTTGCCACAATTATTTTCATTAGTGGAAATAACTTTGCAGTACCCAGGGGATTTTCTTTCTTTCTTTCTTTCTTTCTTTTTTAAGATTTTATTTATTTCTTTGACAGAGAGAGACACAGTGAGAGAGGGAACACAAGCAGGGAAAGCGGGAGAGGGAGAAGCAGGCTTCCCGCCGAGCAGGGAGCCCGATGCGGGGCTCGATCCCAGGACCCTGGGACCATGACCTGAGCTGAAGGCAGACGCTTAACGAGTGAGCCACCCAGGCGCCCCTTCCTACAACTTCTTAAGAAAGTAGTTTAACCCGTATAGCTATAAGCTTATCCGTACCTATTTTGCTTTCTTTTCTATTAAAGTATACTTGACATTCGATGTTACGTTAGTTCATGTGAAAAACATGGTGATTTGACAACTGTGTATGTTCTACTATGCTCACCACAAGTGAGCGACCATCTGTCACCATAAAATGCTATTATACTACCATTGAATGTATTTCCTATGTTGTATCTTATCCCCTGTGACTTACTAATTCCATAACTGGAAGCCTGTACTTCCCAGTCCCATTTCCCCATTTTGCCCATCATCCTTCTCCATTCCACTCTGGTAACCACGGTTGTTATGGTCTCTTTCTGTTTTTTTGTTGTTTCTTGACATTTGTGACAATGTGGATAGACCCGGAAGGTATTGTGCTATTTGAAATAAGTCAAAGGCGGCCAAATACCATATGAATTCACATATATACAAAATCAAAACTAAAAACAAATGAACAAACAAGAGTAGAAACAGACCCATAAATATCTATTTTGTTTTGAATAAAGTCCATGGATAATCTTGAGGACCATAAAAATTCCAAGATTACACACATTTTATAATGTAACAAGCTGGCCTCTCACAATTTTCCAATCGTGGCAGAAGACAGGAGGCTCCTAGCAGAGTGCAAAGTACGTTATGGCTCAGGACACAGTAACAACCATAAACTTCATCACACTAATTTCACTTGTCAGCTCCCCACCCCCAACTGATACAGGGAGATGCTGAACTTGCAGTGGGTTTCTGTCACATCTGTAGACCCTGAGCGCAGGAAACGCCAATAGCTTAAAGCTACATCCTACATATCTGCCAATCCATTGCCATGGAGCGAGACATAGGTTTTCCTGAAATATATTGGGGGTGGAACTCTTTCAGAAAGGCTACTGGGGAAGTTATTTTATTTTAATTCTAATTTTATTTAGAGATTTATTTATATTTGAGAGAGAGGCGGGGAGGGGCAGGGGAGAGGGAGAGAGAATCTCAAACAGATTTGCCTCTGAATGCAGAGCCAGAAATGGGGCTCCATTCTAGGACCCTGAGATCACGACCTGATCAGAAATCAAGAGTCCAACACTTAACCGACTGAGCCACCCAGGCGCCCCTCTATTATATTTTAAATAGACCATCTTTTTCACATTCTAAAGAACAAGACTCACACACCACACCTATTTGCAGTCCGAAAACTTTGCGAGTTATTCTAGACCTCATACCCATCCTGTATATTTGTGCATTTTCTTACTTCTGGGCTACAGAGTTGATAAAGTATCCAGGTGGGATCTAAATGATGTTTACCTTCACTGAAATCCCAGGAACAGACCTCACCAGCAATAGGAATCTTGGACTCAACACTTTCCCCTCTGGTTTTGTCACCAAGGAATATTTTCAATACTTGCAGGACTTTAATTCAAAGTGACAAATATTGATGGCCTATTGGGAGCCAGGTTGGAGAAAAGGGAGAAGGATCTGGGATACTGGGGAGAAGTGTTCTAAAGACCTAGCCTTGAGTATCATTTCTGAAAAGATTTTAAAAATAGGTGAAAACATGAGGCAGAAACATAAGAACTAGAGGAACCAGCATTTGCAAATTTCAGGAATTTCAGGAAAAAAACCTTACATGGCTTCTGACTTGGGACACCAGGCTTACCTGAGAACTAGCCATTTCTTCTTTCACTTCGTCCTCTAGATTTCTTTCTCACAAGCTTTCTGTAGAGAAATCACAGCTGCCATCACGAGAAAATGCCATTAAAGCCACCAATAGAAACTCTTCACCTGTAAAACCGCTCACTTGAAGACAGGATCCTGAAATGCAGAAAAGTTCTAACTTCCTAGTCCGTTTTGTCAGTAGCTCCTACTTGAAGACCAATCCCTGACTTTTCCTTCTCTGCTTCCAGGGGGCCTCCCCTCCCACAGATGCCCACAAATTCAGCTACAGCCTAGGAACCCTCTGCTCCAAGGACCTGACCCTCCCAGACTCATGTAGCAGAGACCCTGTTACCTCTCCTTGAGCCAAAGTCAGCTCTCAACTCTTGCAAAATAACAGGAAGCCCTCGTGCTTAAACCTGGCCGCACTTAGAATCACCTGGAGCCCTTAATTAACACTGTCCTTTCCACCCACACCAGTGGACAGAATCTGAGGGAGAGGGCGCCGGTGAGGATCATCTTTGAAACTCCACACGTGATCCTACTGGGGAGCATTTGGGGAGGGGACCAGGCAAAGCACGGTGACCAAGGCTGTGGTTGTGAGCAGATTTAGATCCATGCCTTCTCCACTGATCAGAGTTTCTGGAAACTGACACAGTCTCCCTCTTTCCGCTACATGGAGGGAGACACCCTTATAAATGGAGCTTTCCTGTATAAATACAAACGTCTATCACAAAAGGAAATATATACTGTGTTTCAGAGCTTTTCCTGTATTCCTTTTTTTTTTTTTTTTTAGATTTTTATTTATTTATTCATGAGAGACAGAGAGAGAGAGGCAGAGGGAGAAGCAGGCTCCCAAGGAGCAGGGAGCCCGATGCGGGACTCGATCCCAGGACCCTGGGATCATGACCTGAGCCGAAGGCAGACGCTTAACCATCTGAGCCACCCAGGCGCCCTTTCCTGTATTCCTATATTCCTAAACATTTATTTTCATAACTAACTGCCACACAGTTTTGCAAAGTGCATGTAATTTTTACCCTCCCATCAGCAATATGAGAATTCTAATTCATCAACATTCTCATTGAAATTTGGTGTTTTATCTTTTTTCTTTATTTTACCCATTCTAGAAAATATTGACTGGTTTCTCACTGTAAAATATGAAGTGGGCTTCCTATTGTTGTCAAGGTGACTGAAACGGAAACCACTTAAAAGCATCAAGTTGAACAAAAACCAAAATGGCTGCATTAAGGCTTCAGTGAGACTCCATTTCAAACTAAATAAGCTTTTTTTTCTCGCTTCTGCAAACCTCCCTTCCTACCTCTGAGCCTATTTTAGGAACCTGGTTCCACCCTGACAACTTGATTAACAGGGCTAGCAACACAGACATAGTTCCTGTGGAAACCGGCTAGATCCTGCATTTCCCTACGAAACCCCCAGCCCCTGCCTCTGGGCGGGCTTGCAGTTTTGAAGACCCTGACCTGCTGCAGCCTCCTTTGCTGGCAAAACAATAAAGCTCCTCTTCCTCTTTATCCCCAACTCTGTGTTCCTGTTATATTTTGGATCTGAAGCACAGAAGTCAGTTTCTTTATTTTTTTTCATTCAATAAATTAATATATAGTGTATTACTAGTTTCAGTGGTAGAGTTTAGTGATTCATCAGTTGCATACAACATCAAGTGCCCTTTACATCATGTGCCCTCCTTAATGCCCACCACCCAATTACCCCATCCCCCACCTACTTCCCCTCCAGCAACCCTCAATTTGTTTCCTATAGTTATGAGTCTCTTATGGTTTGTCTGCCTCTCTGATTTTCTATTTTATTTTTCCCTCCCTTCCCCTATGATCCTGTTTTGTTTCTTAATTCACATATGAGTGAAATCACAGGATAATTATCTTTCTCTGATGGACTTATTTCGTTTAGCCTAATACCCTGTAGTTCCATCCACATCACTGCAAATGGTAAGATTTTATTTTTCTGATGGCTGAGTAATATTCCATCGTCTATATAACATCTTCTTTATCCATTTGGCTGTTACTGCACATCTGGACTCTCCATATTTTGGCTATTGGGGACATTGCTCCTGGAAACATTGGGTTGCAGGAGCCCCTTTGGATTACTATGATTGTATCCTTTGGGTAAATACAGAGTAATGCAATTGCTGGGTCATAGGGTAGCTCTATTTTCAACTTCTTGAGGAGCCTCCATACTGTTTTCCAGAGTGGCTGCACCAGCTTGCATTCCCACCAACACTGTAAGGGGCTTCCCATTTCTCTGCATCCTCACCAACATCAGTTGTTTCCTGACTTGTTTTACACATTCTGACTGGTGTGAGGTGGTATCTCATTGTGGTTTTTTGATTTGTATTTCCCTGATGCTGGGTGATGTTGAGCATTTTTTCATCTGTCTTTTGGCCATTTGTATGTCTTTTTTGGAGAAATATCTGTTCATGTCTTTTGCCCTTTTCTTGATTGGATTATTTGTTCTTTGGGTGTTGAGTTTGATAAGTTCTTTATAGATTTTGCATACTAGTCCTTTATCTGATAAGACATTTGCAAATATCTTCTCCCATTCTGTCCTTTGTCTTTTGGCTTTGTCAACCGAGTTTCCTTTGCTGTGCAAAAGCTTTTTATGTTGATGAAGTCCCAATAGTTCCTTTTTGCCCTGACTTCCCTTGACTTTGGCAATGTGTCTAGGAAGAAGTTGTTAGTACTATGTTGAACAATAGTAGTGAAATTGAACATCCCTATAATGTTCCTGACCTTAGGGGGAAAGCTCTCAGTTTTTCATCATTGAGCATGATATTCGCTGTGGGATTTTCATATATGGCTTTTATGATACTGAGGTATTTTCCCTCTATCCCCACACTGCAGAGAGTGTTTATCAAGAAAGGATCCTGTATTTTGTCAAATGCTTTTTCTGCATCGATTAAGAGGATCATATGGGGGGCGCCTGGGTGGCTCAGTCATTAAGCGTCTGCCTTCAGCTCAGGTCATGATCCCAGGGTCCTGGGATCGAGCCCCACATCAGGCTCCTGGCTCAGTGGGAAGCCTGCTTCTCCCTCTCCCACTCCCCCTGCTTGTGTTCCCTCTCTTGCTGTGTCTCTCTCTGTCAAATAAATAAAATATTTAAAAAAAAAAAAAGGATCATATGGTTCTTGTCCTTTCTTTTATTAATGTGGTATATCACATGGATTGATTTGTGGATATTGAACTACCCTTGCAGCCCAGGAGTAAATCCCACTTGGTCATGGTAAATAAACCTTTTAATATATTGTTGGATCATAGTGGCTAGTGTATTGGTGAGAATCTTTGCATCCACGTCCATCAGGGATATTGGTCTGTAAATCTCATTTTTAGTGGGGTCTTTGTTTGATTTGGGGATCAAGGTAATATTGCTGGCCTCATTGAATGAGTTTGGTTTAACTGACTGAGCCACCCACGCACCCCTCACTGAATGAGTTTGTTAAGTTTTCCTTTCATTACTGTTTTTTCAAACAGCTTCAGAAGAATACGAATTAGTTCTTGAAATGTTTCGTAGAATTCCACTGGGAGGCCCTCTAGTCCTGGATTTCTGTTTGTTGGGAGATTTTTTTATTACTGCTTCAATTTCTTTGCTGGTTATGGTGTTCTGTTTCTTCCTGTTCAGTTTTGATAGGTTATATGTTTCTAGGACTGCACTCATTTCTTCCAGATTGCCTAATTTGTTGACATACATTGCTCATAAAATGTGTTGTTTTTTGTTTTTTGCTCATAATATGTTTTTTTTTTTTTTTTTTTTAAGATTTTATTTATTTATTTGAGAGAGAGAGAACACATGAGAGGGGATAGGGTCAGAGGACGAAGCAGACTCCCCGCCGAGCAGGGAGCCCGATGCGGGACTCGATCCCGGGACTCCAGGATCATGACCTGAGCCGAAGGCAGTCGCTTAACCGACTGAGCCACCCAGGCGCCCGCTCATAATATGTTCTTATAATTGTATTTCTTCAGTTTTGGTTGTGATCTCTCCTCTTTCATTTATGATTTTATTTATTTGGGTCCTTTCTCTTTTCTTTTTGAGAAGTCCGGCTAGGGGTTTATTGATCTTATTAAATCTTTCAAAGAACTAGCTCCTGTTTTCATTGATCTGTTCTACTCTTCTTTTGCTTTCTATTTCATTGATTTCTGCTCTAATCTTTATTTTCTCTTCTCCTTCTGGATTTGGGGTTTATTTGCTGTTCTTTCTCCAGCTCCTTAGGTGTAAGATTAGGCTGTGTATTTGAGACTTCTCTTGTTTCTTGGTAAAGAATTGCATTGCTAAATATTTCCCTCTTAGGGTTACCTTTGCTACACCCAAAGGTTCTGAACTGTTGTATTTTTTTATTTTGATTTGTTTCATGATTTTTATTTTATTTATTTATTTTTTAAATCTTTCTCTTTTTTTTAAGATTTTATTTATTTATTTGAGAGAGAGAGAATGAGAGACAGCATGAGAGGGAAGAGGGCAGAGGGAGAAGCAGACTCCCCGCCGAGCAGGGAGCCCGATGCGGGACTCGATCCTGGGACTCCAGGATCATGACCTGAGCCGAAGGCAGTTGCTTAACCAACTGAACCACCCAGGCGCCCTGTTTCATGATTTTAAAAAAATTCTTCTTTAATTTCCTGGTTGACCTATTCATTCTTCAGTATGAATAAATATTTCACTATTCACTCTTTAACCTTTAAGTGTTTGTGTTCCTTCCAAGTTTTCTTTTGTGATTGAGTTCAAGTTTTAAAGCCTTGTTCTCTGAAAATATACATGGAATAATTCCAGTCTTTTGCTACCAGTTGAGACCTGATTTGTCACACAGTATGTGATCTATTCTGGAGAATGTTCCATGCAAACACAAGAAGAATGTTTATTATGTTGCTTTAGGATGAAATGCTCTGAGTATATCTGTGAAGTCCATCTGGTCCAGTGTGTCATTCAAAGCCCTTGTTTCCTTGATCTTCTGCTTGGATGATCTGTCCATTTCAGTGAGGGGAGGTTGCAGTCCACTACTATTAATGTATCCTTATCATTGTGTTTCTTTTATTTTGTTCTTAATTGGTTTATACAATTGGCTGCTCCCAAGTTAGGGGCATAAATATTTACAGTTGTTAGATCTTCTTTTTGGATAGACCCTTTTATTATGATATAGTGTCCTTCTTCACCTCTTATTAGTCTTTGGTTTAAAATCTAGTTTGAGGGCGCCTGGGTGGCTCAGTTGGTTAAGCAACTGCCTTCAGCTCAGGTCATGATCCTGGAGTAACGGGATCGAGTCCCGCATCGGGCTCCCTGCTCAGCAGGGAGTCTGCTTCTCCCTCTGACCCTCCTCCCTCTCATGCTCTCTGTCTCTCATTCTCTCTCTCACAAATAAATGAAATCTTAAAAAAAATAAAAAATAAAATCTAGTTTGATATAAGGATTGCTACTCCAGCTTTCTTTTGATGTCCATTAGTATGATAAATGGTTCTCCACCCCCTCACTTTCAATCTGGAGGTGTCTTTGGCTCTAACATGAGTCTCTTGCAAGCAGCATATCAATGGGTCTTGTTTGTTTTTTTTTATCCAATCTGATACCCTATGCCTTTTGATTGGAGCATTTATTCCATTCACAGAGTAATTATGGAAAGATGCGAATTTAGCGCCATTGTATTACCTATAAAGTCGCTGTTTTGTGTATTGTCTCTGTTCCTTTCTGGTCTTTCTTCTCTTGGACTCTCTCTCTGCTCAAAGGATCCCCCTTAATATTTCTTGCAGGACTGGTTCAGTGATCACAAATTCCTTTAGTTTTTGTTTGTCCTGGAAGATCTTGATCTCTCCTATTCCTAATGCCAGCCTTGCTGTATAAAGTATTCTCAGCTGCATATTTTTCTCATTGAGCACATTGACTATATCATGCCAGTCCTTTCTCGCCTTCCAGTTGTCTGTGAACCCATCTGTTGCCAGCCTTCTCTTTTCACCCTTGTAGGTTACTGACCTCTTGTCTGGAGCTGCTTTCAGGATTTCTCTTTATCTCTGATCTTTGCAAGCTTCGCTATCCTATGTCAACCTGTTGACTTATTTTTATTAATTTTGAGGGGGGTTGTCTGTGCTTCCTGGACTTGAATGCCTATATCCTTTCCCAGATTGGGTAAGTTCTCAGCTATAATTTGTTCAAATAAACCTTCTCCCCACCCCCCACCTTCCTCTTCCTCTGTGATCCCAATTATCCTAATATTGTTTTACTTTGTGGTATCACTGATCTCTTGAATCCTCACTTTGTGATCCAGTAGTTATCTTTTTCTCAGCTTCCTTATTCTCCATTTTGTCTTCTATATCACTGACGCTCTCTTCTGCCTCACTTATCATAGATAGCAGTTAGAGCCTCCTTTTTTTATTACATCTCAGTAAATAGCCTTTTAGATTTCAACTTGATTAGATTTTGGTTCTTTTATTTCTCCAGTAAGGGATTTTCTATTGTCTTTTTGCTTTTTTGAAGCCCAGCTAGTATCTTTATAGTCGTTGATTTGAATTCTAGTTCTGACTGTGTACTTATATCCATATTGATTAAATCCGTGGTAGTCAGTACTGCCCCTTGTTCTTTCTTTTGGGGTGAGTTTTTCCATCTTGTCATTATGTCCAGAAAAGAATAGATGAGGGAAAAAATACAAAAATAGAAACAATGACACTAGAAAAAAATATACACTAATCAGAAGAGAACAGAAACAAAAAAAAAGAGAGAGAGAAAATAAAATCAAACAAGAAGTACAACACAACTAGATCCAGAAACTAGATCCTGCGTGTATTTTGGTTGGCTTGGTAGAAGAAACTAGATCCCAAAATAGGAAAGAAAGAAAAACATATATATACGAAAATAAAATTGAGTACAATGAAAGGAAGCCAAAAATGACAAATGTATATAAAACGTAAATGTAAAAATGAAAATTCAAAATGACTTTAAAAATAATTGATAATAACTGAAAAAAAAAATAAAACTGAAAGACTAAAGAATAATGAGAAAAATCCACAAATGCTATATACTGTTTTTTCCCCAAGAACTGGAGTTTGGATTTCTCTATGATCAGTATATGTGGTAAAAGAGGAAGTTCCTGCTGGTCTTCTTGGGGAGGGTCCTGTTGCACTGATTCTCAGGTGTCTCTTGGATGGAATTGCACTGCCCTTGCCAGGGGGCCAGGCTCAGTGGAGGTGGCTCTGGATTGTGGTATATTGCTGTTTTGATGCCTAAAGGCTTTCAGCACCACTGGGGAGGATGAAAATGGCGATGTCCCAATCTCTAGCCCCAGAGCTGACAGTTTGTAGCTACTCACAGAAAAGCAATCACTCTTGGTCTCCCTGGTTTCCATCCAAATTCTGTGTTCACCCAGCCTGTGACCAAGCATTTTTTACTCAGGCATGTGATCCCATTTCAAGTCTCCAAACATTACAGCCTTCTGAGGCATGGACCTGCACTGTTCCTCCTGAGGTAAGGAGAGGGGTCTTGCCATAATTCAACCTCTTGCTGGTCCCCTGCTTGGAAAGGAGTCCCCCACTGTGCAGCAGTTCTTGGTTTTTGTCAACATCGAGCAGAACACTGGTGCCTGAACTCGCTCTTTTTAGCCGACTTCCCCACTCCAGTGCTTTGGAACTCTGCCACACTCAAGCACCCTGTTCTTTGTGTGACCCCAGGGATCCTGAGGCCACACTGTCCCATCTGGGATTCCATGCCTCTTTGCCACGTGAGCACCTTCCAGGCAGACTTCTAAAAGTTTCAATTTGTACTCTGCTGCTTATAGCACATTCCGGGACCCGGCTTATTGAGGCTCCATCCTCCTGCAGTTTATCGTCCAATAATTTGCCTCCAGATTCACTTCTCCTCACCTCCTACCTTGCAAAAAGTGGTCGCTTCACTACTTGTAGCAATTCTTTTATCAGGTCTCTGGGTGATTTGGCAGGTTTTCAGAATGATAACTATCTGGCTGAATTCCAGGAACCAGACAAAATTAGGTTCTCCTACTCCTCTGCCATCATAATTCCTCCTCCCCCCAGGTCAGTTTAAACAAAATGAATGTGGAGGAGAGGAAAACTTGTTTTTCTCCTCCATTCTCAATTCTTTGGATGGTCTAATAATCAACCTTATGTAAGACAGACTCGAAAGAAAGAAAAGAAAAGAAAGAGAAAAGAAAAAAGAAAGGGAACCTCAAAGACGTGAGGCTTAAAGACCGGGCTTACATGCCACCATGACTTAAGGAGGAGGTAGGGATTTAGAATTTCAAACAAGGGGATGCATATTCACAGGAAAAAGGAAAGAGCAAATATATGTCAAAAAAATGGTTTGCCTCTCCAGGCAGGCAACTTTTTATGGTATGAAAAGTTAATCTCTGGCATTAGCTCTCTTCCTGATAGAGTTCACCATCTAATTTATTCTTGGTATATATATCAGACTCACAAAAGACAGGAACAAATTCCATTTGCAGGAACAGAATACACCTAGAAAACACTTTTTTAAAGTTACTTAGAAGCCATGCCTCGGCCCCTCTGGCCAACTTAAGTGTCTTTAAATTTTAGTAAACACCTTTAGCCTTCATGATTGATGAACTAAAACTTCCTTTGTACATTTATACATCATGCATTGTTTCCTAGAAAGCCTGATAATCAAACCTTCTAGCACAATCTCCCCCTGGAGCACTCATACACAACCTCCGAGGACCTCCATAACATCTGTAGGTGGCACCATTGAGTCTGCAGGCAATCAAAAAGTGTTACAGACTACCCTGCCCTCCTACTGATTAACTGCCCTCAAGTTCTTTTAAAAAATGTGAGGGCAAGGCAGAAAACTTGCAGTTGGTTTTGGACATGAGTCTGTTTTTTTCCCAAGTGGCTGGCCTCCTGAATAAAGCTCATATACCTTTCCAATCAAAAATCATGCCTTGACTATTGGATTTTTGAAGGGCCAGCAGTGGAACATGGGTTTTTTCCATAACAAAACTGTGGAATCATTGACCACATTGGTAAGAAAGAATTCTTGAGATGTTTTATGGTGCAACTTAGTAAGTTTATTCAAGTAACACAGGGACAGGACTTGTCCTCAGGAAGAGCTACACTTTTTGTTTTTTTACTTTTTTCTAAGGATCATATTTATTTGAAGGGTGGGGGCAAAGGGGCCACAAGTGTGTGGGGGGGGGCGGGGCAGAGTTAGAAGGAAAGGAAGAAGCAGATTCCACGCTGAGCGGGGAGCCTGAGGGATGGATCCCAGGAACCTGAGATCACGACCCTAGTGGAAGTAAGACACTTAACTGACTGAGCCAACCAAGCCCCCCAAGAGTGACAATTTTAGTGCTTGAAGCAGGTGGTTATATGCTTAGTGCTTGAGGGGGTGGGGTTGTGCATGGAGTATTAGATCATAAATGTTTCATCAAATTTCTTTTTTCTTTTTATTTATTTGACAGAGAGATCACAAGCAGGGGAGCAGCAGAGGGAGAGGGAGAAGCAGGCTCCCCAAGGAGCAGGGAGCCTGATGCGGGGCTCGATCCCAGGACCCCGGAATCATGACCTGAGCCCAAGGCAGATGCTCAACTGACTGAGCCACCCAGGCGCCCCAAGGTGGTACGTATTATTGTATTTTATTTTAAGATCTTATTTATTTGACAGAGACAGCGAGAGCAGGAACACAAGCAGGGGGAGTGGGAGAGGGAGACGCAGGCTTCCCACTGAGCAGGGAGCCCGATGCGGGGCTCCATCCCAGGACCCTGGGATCATGACCTGAGCCAAAGGCAGTTGCTCAACCAACTGAGCCACCCAGGCACCCCTCATCAAATTTCTTTTTTAAGGATTTATTTTTAGAGATGGAGTGAGAGTGGTGGGAGGGCAGAGGGAGAGGAGAGACAGTCTCAAGCAGACACTGTGCTGAGCTGGAAGCCCAACACAGGGTTCATTCCACCATACTGAGATCATGACCTGAGGCAATATCATGACTAGGCCACTTAACAGACTGAGGCATCCCAGCACTCCTCCTCGGATTTATACTCATAAACCTACTTTTGCAAAATTTCTAAGGTGCTTATCATTCAGTTCAATATTAACTATTGGTGAGATGTACAGGACTCATTAGACCATTTAAGAATGTAGAAATCTGCACACATCGGATCCTTATCAAAACTATGCAGGCTAGGGCGCCTGGGTGGCTCAGTTGGTTAAGCGACTGCCTTCGGCTCAGGTCATGATCCTGGAGTCCCTGGATCGAGTCCCGCATTGGGCTCCCTGCTCAGCAGGGAGCCTGCTTCTGCCTCTGACCCTCCCCCCTCTTATGTGCTCTCTCTCATTCTGTCTCAAATAAATAAAATCTTTAAAAAAACAAAAACAAAAACTATGCAGGCTATAGGTCAGCCTCCTGGGCTAAAATGAACATTTTTCTGTTTCTATTTCTTATCCTTTCACCAATGACCAATTCTTTGTCCTTAAATTTTTTATTTTGGACTTTCAAGTTTTTATTTAAATTCCAGTTAACAGGGGCACCTGGGTGGCTCAGTCGTTAAGCGTCTGCCTTTGGCTCAGGTCATGATCCCAGAGTCCTGGGATTGAGCCCCGCATCGGGCTCCCTGCTCGGCAGGAAGCCTGCTTCTCCCTCTCCCACTCCCCCTGCTTGTGTTCCTTCTCTCGCTGTGTCTCTGTCAAATAAATAAATAAAATCTTAAAAATAAATAAATTCCAGTTAACATATAGTGTAACATTAGTTTCATGAGAATTTAGTGATTTATCACTTATATACAAAAGCCAGTGCTCATCACAAGTGCCCTCCTTAACACCCATCACCTACCTCCCCCATCTGAACCTCCCCTCCAACAACCCTCAGTTTGTTCTCTGTAGTTAGGAGTTTTTGTGGTTTCCCTATCATTTTCCCCCCATGTTCATCTGTTTCTTTTTTTTTAATTGTTTTTTAAGATTTTATTTATTTATTTGACACAGAGAGAGAGAGCGAGAGAGAGAGAGAGAGAGAAAGAGCACAAGCAGGGTGAGCAGCAGGCAGAGGGAGAAGCAGGCTTCCCGCATGAGCAGGGAGCCCGATGCGGGGCACTATCCCCCCAGGACCCTGGAATCATGACCTGAGCTGAAGGCAGCAGTTTAACCAACTGAGCCACCCAGGCGCCCCCATCTGTTTCATTTCTTAATTTCCACATGAATGAACTCATAAGGTATTTGTCTTCCTCTGACTTGTCACTTAGCATAATACATTGGCCCCATCCACGTCATTGCAAATGGCCAGATTTCATTATTATTTATACCTGAGTAATATTGCATTGTATATATTGGTCCTTCAATCTTTAAGGTTGTTGAAGGTGAAGGCCTCATCTTTTGTAACTTGTAATTTCCAATACATCGAGACATTTATATTAAGCTTGCAGAGCTTCAGGAAGAAGGCAGTTTTAGGGGCGTCTGGGTGGCTCAGTCGTTAAGCGTCTGCCTTCGGCTCAGGTCATGATCCCAGGGTCCTGGGATCGATCAGGTCATGATCCCAGGGTCCTGGGATCGAGCCCCGCATCGGGCTCCCTGCTCAGCGGGAAGCCTGCTTCTCCCTCTCCCACTCCCCCTGCTTGTGTTCCCTCTCTCGCTGTGTCTCTCTGTCAAATAAATAAATAAAATCTTAAAAAAAAAAAAAAGGCAGTTTTAGTTCTCACACAATTTCAGGTCAGAAGGGTGGGAGAAAAATGAGAATATTAGTTTGGGGATTTGTAGCCAGCCACTGGATGACACTAGGAGAAATCAGAATCTAGTCCACATTATAATGAATAGTATTAAAATCTTTTATCTACAAACATGTGTTATTGAAACATATTTTTCTCTATAATCATACCAAGCATACCAAATTAACATTAATTTCATTGAAAATAAATCTAGTTGAAGGAAGAAAACTTGGCCTGATTATTTACATAGTGTACCAGGAAGAAAGGTTTGATGAACAGATCATTTTGTTGAACGTTTCATAACGAATCTCTATATTGAACTTTTAATAGCTACTCTAGGCCAGAAGCCAAGCCAAATATAGGTCACCAGACATTGCCTGTGATATCGATAGATTTGGGTGAATTTCGCTCTTCTTGAGGTCTCCCAGATAACCAGGTTCCTGCACCTATTAGGAAATGATCTTGGGGCACCGAGGGGGTTTAGTCAGTTAAGCGTCCGCCTACGGCTCAGGTTGTGATCCCAGGGTCCTGGGCTTGAGCTCCCTGCTCAGCAGGGAGTCTGCTTCTCCCTCTCCTTCTGCCCGTCCCTGCTTGTGTTCTCTCTCAAATAAATAAAATCTTAAAAAAAAAAAAAAATGGGGAAATGATCTTTGGTTACCTGGTAAGGCTGCTGGGAACTCTGTAAACAAGGTATCAGGCTGATATTTACAAGGGGGCTTTACTGACTCCATAAATTCAGTCTCAGTCCCTATAGCTGTCTCGTCATATCTGAGTTTATGCAGCTCTTTCTGAGCTGTGACATGCCAGTCAAAACTTTGGTAATACAGGGGTGCCTGGATTGCTGAGTCACTCCCCCACCCACACTCGTGCTCACTCAGGCTTTCTCTCAAATGAAATCTTCACAAAAACCTTGGTTATATAACAGTATTTCTAACGATTTCTTGTCATATGGATAACAGATTCTTATGAAATTATGCATATACATATGATGGCATAAAAAATTAAGAATAGTTACTGAGAATTCTGAATTGGGGAGGAATCAGAAAGGGAGAAAAGATGAATGTTTCAATTTGTTTACAAAGGTATATTTTGTGTAACTACTGCAAGTCAGTCAACCAAAGACAAAAAGTCTCTTAAATGTGTAAAAAAAACAAAACATTTTCTAAGGTTTTTGTTTGCATTTCACTTAAAACACACAAGGTAACATTTGTTTTAGGTTTACAATAGTGATTGTACAATTCCATACAACACCCAGTGCTCATCATAAGGACAATCCTTAGTCCCCATCACTTATTTAAGGTATCCATCTACCCACATCCACTCTGGCAACCATCAGGTTGTTCTCTAAAGAGTCTGTTTCTTGGTTTACCTCTCCATTTCTTTCTTTCCCATTGCTCACTTGTTTTGATTTCTGAATTCCAAGTATGAGTGAAATCATATGGTATTTGACTTTCTCTGACTTATTTCATTTAGCAGAATATTCTCTAGCTCCATGTTGTGGAAATGCCAAGATTTCATTAATTATAAGTTGATAAATATTCCCTACTATATATACCCCACATCTTTATTCATTCTGTAGTCAGTGAACACTTGCGCTAGACTGTTTGAACAGAAATGCTTCTTGCCTCTCACTGTTGGAACTGTTCCTCCAACAAATCCGTGCCATGGGCAGAGCCAGAGCTCGGGACTACACTCATCATGACACTGACTAAAGGGAGGAAGGTCCCACACAGCAGTGCATCACCTTCCCTGAAAGATCGCCCAACTACAGGGCCCTTACCTTGACTGGGGTTATCTACCTGGGCAACAAGTGCTTGGGTTCAACCACAGCACATGCCTTGCTCATCCTGCCTATTCTACTGTCCAGAAAACTTCATCTTGAACATCTATTCTGCCCTGTGACATTTTTAAAGCTCTGCACAAATAATTGCATTGCATCATCCAATACCCTCATCCATCACTTGGCACTGATCTAGGCCTGGGGAAACTCAGTAATCATTAACATCCAACATCGTTAGTCCTCAGCTAAGACACAGGAATTCAATCAGTTCATGAAGATAAAGCAGGACTTCGCTACTCCTTAGAAACCCATCACCTTTGCCAATTCCTTTTCCCCGTTATAGGCATTCATCCAATGATACCTGTAACTGCCCTGTGACTTTGTACTGACTAAAGGGAGCCACCTCCAGTTTCCTCACCACATTGGAAGAATTCTTCACATTTTAATAGGTCTTACCTGTCTCAAGTTGGTGCTTCATCAAGTCTTTCTTAGATTCACATGTCACATCCCACTGTGAATGTCTGAGTACCCACTGGCCTTCCATCACTCTAATCTCAAGTGTTTAGAGAGGACTCTCTCGGCAAAACACAGGAAAAAAGAATGGTTGTGATGCCTTTGTACGTGGAAACATAATGAAGAAAAATAAAACTGGAGAAAAGAAGATATTTTCTAAATACAGGGAATCAGTTGTGCACCTTCGGACAGTTGTCCTTCTCCACATGCTAATTCTTCATCTTAAAGATTTTCTATCTCTTATGTGGGCTACCATATCACTCTCATTGGGATAGGTTTCACTTATTTATGGGTTATCAATTACACACCCAACAGTCATATGCACACATATATTTCATATACACATCAAAAAAACACCTCCACCTATGACGTGGGGCACATATCTTTATTTGGGGCCATGGTGAAGTGCTTCAGAGTCCTAGGACTAAGTACAGACTAGGCCATTCAAACTAAAGCAGGCTTAGGTAAGCTCTGTGGGTGTCTTCTCTAAGGGACACGGGAGGGGAATGCTTTGGGAAAAAGGAGAGAGGGTTGCTTACAAGAATGGAATGAAGATGTCATATCAGCAGTTACATTAACTTGGGACTCTGCAGCGTGTTGTCTTGGGATTCACTAGTGAGAATGGCTGATGTCATTCAAGGCCCCTGCAAAATACTGCCTACACCAAATGGACGCTAAGTAGCAATTGCATAGAGTACATGAGCAAAAACCTCAACAACACCTCTATATTATACCCCTCTCTAATATATGCATAATAATACCAGAGTTTTCACAAAGAGAAAATCGTATGACAGACTAGGGGGAAAATAATCACATCATATAAACCTTAAGATCACTGAGAAAATGGATTTGTAAGTATATTATTCCACACCGTTACCAAATAGATGATACCATCAGTTACCTACAACCTTCAATAAAATGAGATGGATTCACATTGGTGGTGGGATAACATGTCATTCATTACACATCCATGTTAACACGTTAAAAATTATGTTTTGGGGTACCTGGGTGACTCAGTAGGTTAAGCATCTGCCTTCAGCTCAGGTCACGATCCCAGGGTGCTGGGATGGAACACCAGTTGGGTTCCCTGCTCAGTGGGGAGCCTGCTTCTCCCTCTCCCACTCCCCCTGCTTGTGTTCCCTCTCTAGCTGTCTCTCTCTCTGTCAAATAAATAAATAAAATCTTTAAAAAAAAATTGTTTTATTAAAATATATTTAAGTTCACACAAAGACTAAGTTATGCATTTCAAATCCACTCTATTATCACCTTTCAAAATACAGAATACAAGCTTTAAAAAGCATTCAAGTGCTGCTATCATGATGTGGGAGCAGTAATTTCCATAGATTTCAGGCCTGAGGTCATTTTTAAGAAAGGTGTTAAGTACAGCTGTATGGCACTCTAGGGAAGAGTTAGCTATCCTTCCGCCCCCGGCCCCCCAGTTGTACTATTTATTTTTTTAAATATTTTTAAAAAATATATAATTTTTTTACAATATTTTCAACTTAAACACTATTCACACTGAACATGTATGGCAGCTTAACCTACCCAAGTATGAAGTTTAAGAAGCCAAAACTGTTCTAGCTTTGTTAAAAGAAAAGTTGTGATGTAGACTATTGTGATGGTTAACAAAGCAAGGAAAAGCACCACTCAAATCACGTTACCATTACTTTGTTCAGTTGGATTATGGTGGGTCAAACGTTGCACTTCACATAAGCATAGCTATGATGCAGTGACTCCATAGAAGATGCAATTCTCAAATTACATACTTCCTCAGATGTAACATTAGAAGAATTCACTTTTTTTTTTAAAAGATTTTATTTGAGAGAGAGAATGAGAGAGAGCACATGAGAGGGGCTAGGGTCAGAGGGAGAAGCAGACTCCCCGCCGAACAGGGAGTCTGACGCGAGACTCGATCCAGGGACTCCAGGATCATGACCTGAGCCGAAGGCAGTTGCTTAACCAACTGAGCCACCCAGGCGCCCAGAATTCACTATTTCTTACATGATAAAATACCATCGAAGTCAGGACTAGTTCTCATCTGATTACTACCTTATAACTTCAGTACACCAAAGATATACTTGTCTGTAAAGAATTATTTCAAATTAACTAACAAGGCCTTCTTCAGAAAAAGGAGATCCTTTTTGTTACAAATGCAAATTTAAGTCTGAACTGAGAAATATGCCTAACAACTAGAACTTCATTTAAATGTACTCGTTTTTATAAAGTTTAGATATTAACTAGCATTCGCTAACCCTAAGGGACTAGTTTAGCTTTAAAAGACAATTCACTAAGATTTAGGGGTCATTTTAATTTGGTGCTTTGTCACAACTTTACTAGTGCTTCTTTTCTCGCTGTCTTCACATCAAGTCATGGGGCCAATTCTATTTTCAGTAAACGTTTCAGCTAACTCTTCCCTAGAGTGCCATACAGCTCAGTAAAAGTGAAATGACAGCTTAATCCTTAGTAACAGTCTCAGCACTTTTACTAAGCATGCAAGACTAACAAAACTTTGGCAATGCATAAATGTAACACAGTGACAAGAGGGCTTTTACAATTAAGACTCCTAATACTGCCTTCACAGTGTGGAAATTGTGCTACATCCACCAAAAAAGGGCCCCGTCTACTCAAATATTTTAGTACTTCACCCCAGGAACCAACTCCTTTGCATTTGGATTCAGATTGCTCTTGACCACAGGATCTTCCAGAGAAGAGCCATCACTGATAACAAGGTCATTAAATTGGTCTTGGATTTGGTCCATAGTTTGTGGGAGATCTCGAGCTGGAATAAGCCACTCACGTTCTTCTTCTTCCTCCAGCATTTCTGGGAAGCAGTGTTCAATAAATTCTTCTTCCCATAACTCCTCTTCTATTTGTTGAATTCCTCTTCATTTTCCATCAACATGTACTCTGCAAATGGATTGTCATCTTCATGAGAATGACCATTAATAAAGTCACATCTTCATTGATGATGCTTGGGCTAGTACTGCTGTGACTTGGATCTTTCATGGTTGGCGTTAGTTGTCATGGTTGGTGTTAGTTGGCGTGTCACCCCAGTGCACGGCAGCGGGGTCGGCAGCCTACGAATCTACACAGGCAGCGCCCCTTCCCCACTCCATGCGCACTTTGCCCAGTGCCTCCCTTCTCCAGTCCAAACAAACCAGTTATCCTCCCTCTGGTGTGTCAGGATTTCTTCATTTCAACCACATCACCTCACACTCTAATGATTGCTCTGAAGATATTATCAGTACTTTACTGGACTGCCACCTTTTTTCTTAAAGAGCTATTAGTAAAATCTTGTATTTTTTTTTTAATTTTATTAAAATCTTGTATTTCTAATGTTCAGGAAGTTCTTTAGTTTACAATACATGGAGTATCGTACAGCTGAATAGCTATTTCATGGTAACTCACATCAATGTTATAACCATAAATAGCATCTCCATTTAGTTTTTCTGCATATTTGTGTATTATACTGTCCATCATCCATGGAAAATTAGGTATGCATGAGTTCCACCTAATGAAGAAGGGCATCTCATATCTCTCCGGTATGAATTCTGTGATGTCGAGCAAGGGTTGAGTGTAATTTAAAGGCTTTACCACATTGCTCACATTTTTACAGTTTCTGTCCAGTATGAATTTTGTAATGTTGACTAAGGATTGATTGTCTGTTAAAGGCCTTGCCACATTCTTTACATTGGTAAGGTCTCTCTCCAGTATGAATTCTGTGATGTCGAGTAAGCATTGAGAGCTGGTTAAAGGACTTGTCACATTCTTTACATTGGTAAGGTCTCTCTCCAGTATGAACTCTGTGATGTTGAGTAAGTCCTGAGTGCAAAGTAAAGGCTTTGCCACATTCTTTACATTTGTAGAGTCTCTCACCAGTGTGGACTCTGTGATGCTGAGTAAGGTTTGAGTGCCCGTTAAAGGCTTTGCCACATTGTTTACATTTGTAGAGTTTCTCTCCAGTATGGATTTGCCTATGTGCATTTAGTGATGAGCAGTCTTTAAAGGTTTTACCACATTCTTCGCATCTGTACGGTTTCTCTCTACTATGAATTCTGTGATGTCGATTAAGGGCTGACTGCCTCTTAAAGGCCTTGCCACATTCTTTACATTTGTAAGGTTTCTCTGCACTATGAATTCTATGATGTCCCGTAAGGGTTGAGCGTAATTTAAAGACTTTGCCACATTCTTTACATTGGTAAGGTTTGTCTGCACTGTGAATTCTGTGATGTTTGGTAAGGTTTGAGTGAAACTTAAAGGCTCTGCCACATTCTTTACATTTGTAAGGCGTCACTCCAGTATGAATTCTGTGATGTTCAGTAAGTGTTGAGTGGTGGTTAAAGGCCTTGCCACATTCTTGACATTTGTAAGGTTTCTCTCCAGTATGAACTTTATAATGTTGAGTAAGGTTTGATTGACTGTTAAAGGCCTTGGCACATTCTTTACATTTGTAAGGTTTCTCTCCAGTGTGAATTCTGTGATGTTCAGTAAGGACTGAGCGAAATCTGAATGCTTTGCCACAGTTGTTACATAGGTAAGGTTTCTCTCCAGTATGAATTCTGTGATGTTTCATAAGGTTTGATTGATGGTTAAAGGCCTTGCCGCATTCTTTACATTTGTAAGGTTTCTCTCCAGTATGAATTCTGTGATGTTGAGTAAGGTGGTGTAGCCTCTTAAAGACCTTGCCGCATTCTTTACACATGTAAAGTTTCTCTCTGGTATGGATTTGCCTGTGTCTATTTAGTGATGAGCAGTCCTTAAAGCTTTTACCACCTTCTTCACATTTATATGTTTTCTCTCCAATTTGCTGATGTTGAGTTACTGTTGAGTGCAAGTCAAAGGCTTTACCACTTTCTTTAAAAATGTACTTTTTCTCTCCAGTAGAGATTGTATTATTTATATTTAGTCTTGATGACTGACTAAACATGTTCCCTGGCTTATTACACCTGAATGGGTTTTTTCCCTCATGAATTCTCTGATGATCACCAATACTGGAGGACTGCTTAAGAGTCTTCCCACACTGATTATGTTCGTAAGGATTCTCTCCCACATGGATAGTCTCATGTATAGTAAGGTTAGAGCTCTGATTAAAGACTTCCCCACATTTATGACATTCACTATGGTTCTTTGGAAATGGAGTCATCACACGTCTATTAACACTAGAGCACTGGTTAAATGTTCTCTCAGATTCACTGCATTGAGCAATTCTGTCTCCATTGAAAAGGCTCTGGTAATTCTGTAGGGTTAACTCCACATTGCGGCACCTCTCAAATAGATCCCACTTAGCATACTGTTCTTCATTTCTAAATCTCTGATTATCAGAAATATTTGACTGATAGGTCAATCCAATCCTATCTTCAAAATGGTTCAAATCATTACTTTCAGCATGGGCTAGATAACTTTCCCGATCTTCCAAATTTTCTTTCCACAAACATGTATGTTTGAATATTTGATAGTAGCTTTTTCTTGCAGAATCACACTGTTTTTCAGAAACAGCTGACTTAAAAAGGGAGGTTGTCCATATAGTTTTATATCCTTCACCATTTGGGGCAGTGAGTTTCTTATTAAAGGCAGGTGTCTCAGTTTGAATAGGTCCTTCATGATATCTCTGATGCCCTTCACTCTCCCCATCATTGTCCCAATCTGTCATTAAGTATAAATTCTCAGGGACACTATTTGTGTATGTCCACATTGACACTTCTTGGAAAGAACCTTTTATGCTTGGCTTTGGCAAGAAGCACTGGGTATGTAAAGATATGCCTAAATGATAAGAAATAAGAGAAAATCATTTCACTTATTATTTTTAGATAAATACACTGATGACTTCTAACTACATGCTTCAAGTCAATCAGACAATGTCAGAAAGATGGCTGAGAAGGAATCATCAGGACTTCATTTATCCATGGACACGTAACTTTGCACACAATATACTGACCATATCCTAATAGATAATTCTGTGGTATTGTCATTTTGTAGCACAAATCACTTTCCTACATCTCAAATAATCAGAAGTGTCACATGAGTGCAAAATTAGTAGAAGGAAGGATATTTAAACGTAAAAGTGAAATGAACCAAACCGGATATAGTAAAAATAGGAACGTATCAACAATAGGAAGAGTTGGTTGTCAGAAAAGATCAACAAAATTGACAGCCCATCAAATAATCAAGTAAGAATGAAAGAGAAAGGACCAACTAAAATAAGAAGTGAAGAAGTAAAAGCAGACATAGTAACTAATACCATAGAAATAAAAGTAATGATAAGAGGTGACAATGGATAATCATTTGCCAACAAAGTGATACCAAAAGAAAACAATAAATATCAAAAAAGGTATTACCATCATGAAGTATTAAAAAATCACAACTACTAAGCAGATCGAAAGAGTAATAAAAAAAAACTCCCAACAAAGACAAGTCCTGTGCCCAGACAGACACTTAATGAGAAAGGACTTCAAATCTCCTCAAACATGTCCAAAGAGAAAACATAAGAGAAATTAGCAAAACACTCTCTCTGGGGTACCAGCATTACCAGGTTATCCAAGCCAGGGGAACACACTACAAATAAAAAAGGCTACAAACCACTACCTGTGAGGAATATTCATGGAAAGTCCACAATTAAACAGAGCAAACTGAATCAAAAGCACATTTTACCATTTTACAACGTATGTTAAGTGGGAAATTGTCCTGGAATTAAGGGTGTTCCAACATATAGAAAACTATAAATTGAGGACTCCACATTAATAGAATGATGATCAAAAATGACATGACATGATCACGGGCACCTGGGTGGCTCAGTTGGTTAAGCGTCTGCCTTCGGCTCGGGTCCTCATCCCAGGGTCCTGGGATTGAGCCCTTCATCAGGCTCCTTGCTCAGCGGGGAGCCTGCTTCTCCCTCTCCCTCTTCTGCTCCCCCTGCCTGTGCACTCTCTCTCTCAAATAAAATCTTAAAAAAAAAAAAAAGACATGATATTGAGACAGAACACAAATATGAGCATATTGGACAACATGTTATAAATAAAAACACTAAATAGAGACAGAAGGAAACCCCCTCAACCTAATGAAGGCCATATGCATATGAAAAGCTGAAACCTAAAATACTATATAGTAAAAGACTGCAAGCTTCTCAAAGATCAGAAACACTGTAATGAAGTAACTGCACCACTGCCTTTGAATGATTTGAATGAAGTACTGGGTATTCTAGTCAGAAGAATCAGGCAACAAAAAAATGCATAGAAGGAATCCACATTGAAAAAGAAATGGAAAAAATATCTCTGTTCACAGATGACATGATCTATTGAAAACCCTAGAGAATCCTAATTTTAATGTTTTTGCTGTTTTTCTTTTTTGGTCATTGTAAACATTGTTTATTTTTGCTAGTTTTTTCTAATAGACTTTCCATTTTCAATTTTTTTTTTTTAAGATTTTATTTATTTATTTGACAGAGAAAGACACAGTGAGAGAGGGAACACAAGCAGGGGGAGTGGGAGAGGGAGAAGCAGGCTCCCCGCAGAGCAGGGAGCCCGATGCGGGACTCGATCCCAGGACCCTGGGATCATGACCTGAGCCCAAGGCAGTCGCTTAACCGACTGAGCCACCCAGGCGCCCTCAATTTTTTTTTTTTTTAGGCTATACATGGTTAAGAAAAAAGTTGGAATAAACAATCTAACTTCCCACCACAAAGTTCTAGAAAAGGAAGAAACTTAGCTGAAATTTAGTAGAGGAAGGAAGTAACAAAGAAAAATCTGATATAGGGGCACCTGGGTGGCTCAGTTGGTTAAGCGACTGCCTTTGGCTCAGGTCATGATCCTGGAGTCCCGGGATCGAGTCCCGCATTGGGCTCCCTGCTCGGCGGGGAGTCTGCTTCTCCCTCTGACCCTCCTCCCTCTCATGCTCTCTGTCTCTCATTCTCTCTCCCTCAAATAAATAAAATCTTTAAAAAAAAAAAAAGCTGAATAAAATGGATTAAAAAAAAAAATCTGATATAAATAAAATAGCTACCAGAATAAACAATAAAAGAACATTGAAAGTAATACCCATTTTAGCCAAAATAATAAACACAACTATCAATGCTTTAACTACATAAACAATTACATACTAAAAAAATCAGATAATTTAGAAAAAAAAAAGTTAATAACCTAAGAATACACAGGTTATTAAGACTGAATTAAGAAGCTTGAACCAAAGAAATGGGAAATCTTAGACCAATAACAGGAATGAAAGTTGAGGGGTGCCTGGGTGGCTCAGCCGTTAAGCGTCTGCCTTCGGCTCAGGTCATGATCCCAGGGTCCTGGGATGGAACCCCGCATCGGGCTCCCTGCTCGGCAGGAAGCCTGCTTCTCCCTCTCCCACTCCCCCTGCTTGTGTTCCCTCTCTCACTGTGTCTCTCTCTGTCAAATAAATAAATAAAATCTTTAAAAAAAAAAAAAAGAATGAAAGTCGAATTTTTTTTTTTAATTAAGATTTTTTATTTATTTATTTGACACAGAGAGACACAGCCAGACAGGGAACCACAAGCAGGGGAAGTGGGAGAGGGAGAAGCAGGCTTCCTGCTGAGCGAGGAGCCCGATGCGGGGCTTGATCCCAGGAACCCAGAATCATGACCTGAGCCAAAGGAAGACGCTTAACAACTGAGCCACCCAGGGGCCCCGAAAGTTGAATTTGTAATCAAAACTCTCCCAGCACAGAAAAGCCCAAGACCTAGGAATGTTACTACATTTGATGGAGTCACTGAGTTCCCTAAATTAAACCTTGTGCTACAGGATTCTTCTAGCTCTCTTTTGTTCAGATTCATTATTTTCCTTTATTTAGTCTTCTAGGTCACAAAGTCATTCCTGTTTCTTCCAGCCTGCTGTTTTTGCATCAAGCCTGTTTCCAAACTCGTTTATTGCACTGTTCATCTCTGATTTTTTTAATAATTTATTTTAGAGAAGAGAAAGAGAGCAAGAACAGGAATGAGAGCTGCAGAAGGAGACAGGGAATTGCAAGGGTCACCACACTGAGTGCAGAACCTGACTTGAGGCTGGATCGCAGGACCGTGAGATCAAGACATGAGCCAAAACTCAGGGTCTGATGCTTAACTGAGTGGGCCACCCATGTGCCCCAATTTTTTCTTATCTCTTGGTAAGGTTCTCAGAATTCTCTTCTCAACCCTGTGAGTATCCTTATGATTGTTGCCTTGAATTCTCCATCAAGCATGTTACTCATATCTATTTCCTTTATATCTCTGGCCATGGCCATATCTCATTTCATTTGGGATAAATTCTTTCATCTTGGCATTTTGTCTAAGTCTCTGCCTTCATCTGTATGTTAGAAAAGCCAGTGGTCTGCAGAGACTCTCCTTGCCTGCTATGGGCAGTGTTTGGTGCCTGGCCTGAATGTGGCTGGTTTTAACTAGGTGAGCTCTGGCCTGCTTGTCAAAGGTGACCTGACATCAAGCCTACCCGAGCTGAGGCCCTACAGAACTCTCTGCTCAGGAGATGTGATGTGGGTAGGGGTGCACCTTGCTGAGCCTGAGGCAAGCCTCACTGAGAAGGGCAGTCCCATCAGATCACAGGGGGGTGAGGCTTGGTGCAAGCAAGGCAAACAGCCGGTGTCCTCACTGAGTGGGGCTCTGTGTTTATGCTACAGGCTGGAAGAGGAAAATGGTACCATCCAACTCCTGTGTTCTTGGAGACATGTCTCGCTGAATGTTTCCGCTCAGTAAAGTGCTCCTAGACTTGTGAATATTCTCCCCACTGTGTGCCCCAGGTGTTCTTTAGATGGCTGTTTCCCCGTTGTCTGCCTCCAGGTTGTTTGCCTGCCTTCTCTCCAGGAGCACAGTGCCCTCTTGACTATCTCATCCAAACCTGCTGACCATTAAAACTTCAGGCTTTAAGACATGCGAGTTCCATGAACTCGTGAAATTTATCCCCTCTCCCTTTCCAAGCCAATGGCTTTGGGGAAACCTTCTCCTTATGCGTTCCCCTGTGAGCTCCTCTGTCATGCTACTTTCTGTCCAACCACAATTCCCTGCCCTCCACAGCGATATACTCCTTTTCTCCCTAAACCATGTCTCCAAACTGTCTGCCATCTTCAGTGTTACCTCTTCTCTCCTTTTCTTTGGGAGTTTGTCCTGTCAGTCTTCAGCCCAATCTCTGGGGGTATTTAGGATGATCTGATAGTTATCTCGTGGTGTTCAGGGTATGTGATGAGTCTAGGATCCTCCTCCTCTGCTGTCATTTCCTTTCCTGGGGAATCCTTATTGTTATAATCCTGTTAAAACTCAAATGGATTTTACAAAGTTGGTATACAAACCCAACACATAAAAATTAGTTTTGTTTCGGGGCGCCTGGGTGGCTCAGTTGGTTAAGCGACTGCCTTCGGCTCAGGTCATGATCCTGGAGTCCCGGGATCGAGTCCCGCATCGGGCTCCCTGCTCGGCAGGGAGTCTGCTTCTCCCTCTGACCCTCCCCCCTCTCATGCTCTCTATCTCATTCTCTCTCAAATAAATAAAATCTTTATTAAAAAAAAAAAAAAGAAAGATGGGGCGCCTGGATGGCTCAGTTGGTTAAGCGACTGTCTTCGGCTCAGGTCATGATCCTGGAGTCCAGGGATCGAGTCCCGCATCGGGCTCCCTGCTCAGCAGGGAGTCTGCTTCTCCCTCTGGCCCTCCCCCCTCTCATGCTCTATCTCATTCTCTGAAATAAATAAATAAAATCTTTAAAAAAAATTAAAAAAATTAAAAAAATTAGTTTTGTTTCTATATAACAAAGAACAATTTCCAAAAGAGACATAATACATTTAGAGTGACATCTGCCAAAATAAAATGCTTGCATTTTAACATGATGATGGAGTTCTAACCACGGAATGAAAACTATAAAATATTGTGTAGGAATTGAAAGAAGAAATAACTGGAAACATATCCAAGGTCTCACTGGAATACTTATAAATGGAATACAATAAAACTTAAAGTATTTAATGCAATGTCTACCAAAATTCCAATGCCATTTTTGCAAAAAGATTAAAATCCACCCTAACTTTACATGGATGTCACAGGATAACACATACCATAATAATCTGGGGAAAATGAAGAGCTCACTTCCTGATTTAAGGCACAGGCATCAAAATAATGTCCTACAGACACAAAAACAGGAATAGAACAATGGAAGTGTGTAGGTGAGATAGATGTGTCCTTCTCCAATGTTACTGTGTAGGACAATGAACTGAAAACCTTGTTAAAATTCGTATTCGGATTTTGATATTTGGGTGGGGTCTGAGTTTCTACATTTCACACATGTGCAACTGATGTCAAACTTTCAGAATATACGCCCCAAACTGAATTCCAGGCCTGTATCACAGAAGATGAAAAGTTTCAAAGGGTTCCTAAACATGGGGAAGAGGATAAAAGAGGTGAGTCTGGAGGCCTTCCCTCCCTTCACTTTTCATTCAAGCTAACTCCACCCCTGCACAACAAACTTGACCACTCACTCTTCTCTGGATTTCCTTTTATCTATCCTTCTTCAAGTCACCATGAAAAACATATTCCTGGAAATAGCTCCCTCTTTGATAAGTAATTCAAGTACAATCTGCTTCTGGTTGCAAGGCTGGAATTCTTAGCTTGGACCCCACGGATTCCGGTAGTCTTCATAAATATCAAGTTTTCCCTACACTTTTACTAATTCTTGTGCCTTCAAACTACAGGATCTCTTCTGTTTTCAACTCGGGCTTCTGGTAACCCCAACTGAATCTGCCTATACAGAAAAGTCTTCATGAGACATGTGGCCATTACTACATACATGTGAATGGTGAAAGCTGTGAGAGAGAGAGAGAGCACACTACAAGGAACTATTTAAGAAGACAGAAATGGGGCACCTGGGTGGGCTCAGTTGGTTAAGCGACTGCTTTCGGCTCAGGTCACGATCCCGGAGTCCCTGGATCGAGTCCCGCATCGGGCTCCCTGCTCAGCAAGGAAACTGCTTCTCCCTCTGACCTTCCCCTCTCTCATGTGTGCTCTCTCTCTCGTTCTCTCTGTCTCAAAAAAAAAAAAAATCTTTAAACGAAGACAGAAATGACTGTTCTTCCATGTACCTCCCGGGCTTCTCAGCCTATGAGGACCACAGGCTCTTCTGTGTCTTCCTTTCCACTTCCTCACTATGCTGGGCAAACTCTCCTCTTTCCCGTGCCCTCTCCTTTCAACAATGAACTTTTATCTCCAATGTGATACACATCAATTTGCTTTCCTAAGTCTTTTTTTTTTTTTTAAGATTTTATTTATTTATTTGAGAGAGACAATGAGATAGAAAGAGCATGAGAGGGGGGAGGGTCAGAGGGAGAAGCAGACTCCCCGCTGAGCAGGGAGCCCGACGCGAGACTCGATCCCGGGACTCCAGGATCATGACCTAAGCTGAAGGCAGTCGCTTAACCAACTGAGCCACCCAGGTGCCCCCCTAAGTCTTTAATTAGTATGAATACATAGGATTAGCTTCATTTGGACAGTAGGTTAGCTTTCTTTACGTGCAACTTCCTAAAAAAGTAGTATAACCTATATAGGGATATGCACATCGGTATCTATTTTGCTTTCTTTTCTATCAAAGTATACTTGACATACAATGTTAAATTAGTTCAGGTGTACAATATGGGGATTTGACTACTACATAGGTTCTACTATGCTCACTACAAGTGAGCTACCATCGGTTACCATAAAATGCCATCATAATACCATTGAATGTATTTCCTATGTTGTATCTTTTACCCCCGTGACTTATTAATTCTGTAACTAGAAGCCTGTACTTCTCATTCCAATTTCCACATTTTGCCCAACATCCTTCTCCATTCCACACTGGTAACAATCAGGTTATTCATTGTATTTAAGGATCAGTTTCTTTTTTTCATTGTTTCTTGCCATTTCTGACACTGTGGATAGACCCAGACTTATATGGGAAATAAGCCAGAGAACGATAAATTATCACACGTATTCACTTATATGTGCAGTCAAAACAACAAAACAAATTAACAGGAGCAGAAACAGACCCAATATCTGTTTTGTTTTGAATAAAGTCCATGGATAATCTCAGGAACTATAAAAATTCCAAGATTACACACATTCTATAATGTGACCAGTTGGCCTGTAACAATTTTTCAATCCTGGCAGAAGACAGGAGGTTCCCAGGTCAAAGTCCAAGGATCTTATGGCTCCTGACATAGCAAACATCATAAACTCCTTCATCACACTAATTTCACTTGCCAACTGCCCACCCCCAACTGACCCAGGGAGATGCTGCACGTGCAGTGGGTTTATGTCCTATCTGTGAGACTCTGAGCATAGAAGAGTACCATTTCCTGATTACATTTATATAAAGTACAAAAATGCACACAGCAATCTCTTTACCTTACATGACAAGAGTACTGAGTTTTGGGGAAAGTTACTAAGGAGCTCAAGGGGAATTTCAGAGGACAATACTCTGTTTCGTGATCTCATTAGCTTACAGAGATGTGAAAAAATCCCAACATCTCCATTCAAATAGTAAACATAAATAAACCAAATGTTCCTGGTAACAGTAAACTTTGCTTGAGTATATGCCACTGGAATTATCCTAGACCTGTAACTAAAACAGGAGGATAAAAATCAAAAAACAAAACAAAAAACAACCCCTGTAGTGAAAACCAATCAAATAACCAGCATGGCAATATAAATAACATATAAAATAATCTTTAACAAAGGAATTTTCAGTTATTAATAGTGTTATTTTTCAATATCAAAAGTTACATTATTTAAATATTCTTTTTTTTTTAAGATTTATTTATTTATTTGAGAGAGCGAGAATGAGAGAGAGAGAGAGTACATGAGAGGGGGGAGGGTCAGAGGGAGAAGCAGGCTCCTTGCTGAGCAGGGAGCCCGATGCGGGACTCGATCCAGGGACTCCAGGATCATGACCTGAGCCGAAGGCAGTCGCTCAACCAACTGAGCCACCCAGGCGCCCTATTTAAATATTCTATTTCATGGAAAGCAAACATCTGTCCATATTCATTCTCACACACACACACACACACACACACACACACAAATACATGTACGTAGGGAAACATTTATTTTTTAGGCTGTGAGATATAAAACCATTCATCACAGAGGGATGAACTAATCAAGATAGTGAAAAAGTAGTTCCCACGTCAGTACTTTTGAAAATAAGCTCAACTAGCAACTATTCACCTAAGTCATCAATGGATAACTCTCAGTACTCAGGGGTTAGGCTGAAGCATCCCTGGAGCATTGAGAACAAGAAGGACATTAGAAGGGTAAAGAAGAGCAATACCACGTTGGTCACAATGCATCTACCACGGGAATGGCACAGTGCACTACGAGGGTCCAGCAGGAACTACAATTGCTCCACCAATAAAAAGGGAAGACATGGTAGGTATCCAATATTCCCTAAATGGCAAGCCACATACTGGGTGGCCCAGTGAGATCTCACCTATGGGGATCCCACTGGAAATCTGTGGTGCTGGACCGCTGGGGATCCTATAGACATGGAGAAGGTGGGTAGGGCTTACAGCAACCAGTGCTCAGATCTTAGAACTATTGGACCAGATGGTGTTCCACCTTGTACTTCACACCGAACAAGAGATCCCCAGGAATCTGCCCACTTGCAGAGTGGAGATGGTTAAGGAGATTTGTCAGCAACTGTGCCTGACTTGGGTCTCCAGCCAATAGTTTGAACTAGAGCATGGAGAGCATTCTATGGTTCTGTCTGGGTAGGTATGCAAGTTCGAAGTCACTTACCACTGCTGAGCATAGCCTCCACTCCCACTGCACCCGGAAGCCTGAACAAAGGCCCTGGGCAACCATCAAGCCTATCTTATAGGCCTATGGGGACAGCGCCAAGCCAGCAGCATTGTCCATGTGTTGATCATGACCTCTCTCTGCATGAGCAGGGAGCTTGAATAGTGAATCTTGGCAGTCTCAGGCCTAGCCCATGGTACTGGCCAGCAAAAGAGAATGGCCTTCATGGGTTAGCCTGGTGGTGGGTATTGAGGAGGGCACATTCTGCATGGAGCACTGGGTGTTATACACAAACAATGAATCATGGAACACTTCATCTAAAACTAATGATGTAATGTATGGGGATTAACATAAGAATAAAAAAAAAAAAGGAAAAAAAAAAAGAGAATGGCCTTCATCCTGCCAAAGTCTGAATATCCCTCTGGCCCTACCTAACCACGGAATTGCCAGCATACATTAGGAAACCACTCAGGGTACCACAGTTGTCAGTGGACTTATGTCTGGCCCTCTGTGATCACAGAGAATAAGTTTACGTCTGAAATGATTGCAAATGTTTTAAACTAGAAGTTGCTATGGTCCCTGGGATACCTCTAGAAGGAATGACAAACATTGGGTACACTGAGATGACGGAGAATAAAACCTCTCAAACTTGCCTTCATGCCATTTCAGTAAAGGAAGAGGTACAGACACAAGAGTGAGAAATTCTGCAGGATTCCAATTAAATGGGACCAGGTCCTTCCAATTTTCACATACATACAGGATTTCGGTTGTTTTCCAAGGTTCAATATTCACATTCAAATAGAGGATTCAGGGGCGCCTGGGTGGCTCAGTCTTAGGCGTCTGCCTTCAGCTCAGGTCATGATCCCAGGGTCCTGGGATCGAGCCCCGCATCGGGCTCCCTGCTCGCGAGAAGCCTGCTTCTCCCTCTTCCACTCCCCCTGCTTGTGTTCCCTCTCTCGCAAACTCTGTCAAATAAATAAGTAAAATCTTTTTTTTTTTTCTTTAAAAATTCCCTGTGCCCCTCCCCCCTAAATAAGTAAAATCTTTAAAATAATAATAATAATAATAGAGGATTCAGCATGAAACATAACTTGTGGACTACCTTTTTCATGAAAAAACAAATCTAAAAGATTCACTAGGGCACCTGGGTGGCTCAGTCGTTAAGCGTCTGCCTTTGGCTCAGGTCATGATCCCAGGGTCCTGGGATCGAGCCCCGCATCGGGCTCCCTGCTCTGCGGGGAGCCTGCTTCTCCCTCTCCCACTCTCCCTGCTTGTGTTCCCTATCTCGCTGTCTCTCTCTCCCTGTCAAATAAATAAATAAAATATTAAAAAAAAAAAAAATAGGGCACCTGGGTGGCTCAGTTGGTTGGGTGACTGCCTTCGGCTCAGGTCATGATCCTGGAGTCCCGGGATCAAGTCCCGCATCGGGCTCCCTGCTCGGCGGGGAACCTGCTTCTCCCTCTGACCCTCCCCCATCTCGTGCTCTCTCTGTCTCATTCTCTCTCTCAAATAAATAAAATCTTTAAAAAAAAAACAACAAAACCTTATCTTTCTAGATTCAGTCAGTAGTGCAGCCTTGGACAGGGGTCCTCTCCCCACATGAAAATTCATGCCAATACGTCAGCCTAGATGTGTTTACCTCTTACCTTGGGCTACTTCATCATTCTGAATAGAAGATTGTTTTCTTCCTAAGCTAGAACATCTACTCAGCACCCAGCCCTGTCCCATGCTTAGTCCCTTCAAATAAATGTAAAACAACCTATGACTCATGAAGTCTCCACGTTTTCACCTAATCAGACTTATAGTAAAGTGAGGAACTTGGATGTCACTTCCAAGATGGGAAAATAACATAATTAAAGAAATCTTACTGAGTGTCCTCCCATCAAGAAGGAAGGAGTAAATACAATTAATTGAACTACATGGAATTTAATATGCTTACTGTAGAATTACTCCCCCATTCAAATCAATTTTTGAACACGTCATTTCGTGCAAACTATTCTTAAAATCCCTGATCAAGGCATATAAGCAATAGGTCCTGAATACTGGAACAAGGGAAACACTAGATCCTACATGAGTAATAGGCAGGTAGACAGGATAGGATTTGCATGGGGAGATCCTCACGCCAAGATACAGGGTGTATTTAGGAGAAATAAATTCTATATACTGTAGAGAAAATTATTCCCACTAAATAATCTATAACATTTCCCTTTGCTAGGAAATTATCAACTTGAAATTTGCAAATTATCTCTTGATCCCATATTCCCTTTCCTTCTGAAGATATAAATACACATACACATAAATACATAAGCACACTCATACTCCTTCCTAGTTATTTCTGTTACTCCAAAATCTATCTTTAGCTTAATGTAATATATTCCTTTCTGTCAATATCTAAACCATAAAACTGTGTTCTGTATGCTAAAAAAAAAAAAAAGAAAAAAGAAAGAAACCCCAAAAACAAAACAAACAAAAAAAACAGGAGGAAAGAAAAATCTAGGGTAAAATTTTATAGTGATTAAGAATTCTGTAGATATGGCTTCTAATTATATTTGTAGTGACTTTGTTCAATTAGCAGTAGTTAGGCAGAACACCTGGGTATTAGATGGTGAGCCATGGTTCAACAAAAAGAAACAAAGAAATTGAAATAAAGTTTACTACTCATAGATCCTGGAGGATGTACCCAATATGCCTTGAGGGACAACATGAAGAGGTCAAGACTGAGTGCAGGCAGAGAGTGTGGCAGGAACTGGAGTAGATGTCTTTTTAGGGTTCCTGGTAGGAGTGCTGTTCACCTTCTGGGCCAAGTCTAGAATGCACAATTCAAACCAGAATGAGTGGATGAAGATGGTCAACACTGCAGGGGTCTTCTCTAAGGGATGCTCTTGATAAATACACTGGGATCGGACACTTTCAAAGAGGCTACTGGGGAAGTCAGATCAGGAAATTACCTTTGCTTGTGACTATAGGGGCTGTTATCTAGTGTATTTGCTAATGGGTGGAGCTACAGTTATTTCAAATTCCCTGCAGGCAGTCTGGTTATAGAAACTGGATTCCAAGTCAGTAGTATCACCCATTTGTTACTCACAGTATCCATACTACTACTCTATCATCATCATTAAAAGCACCCTAATGTCCCAGCAGTTTCAAAAAGAAAAGATAGAATACAGAAACTTGGGGGAAAATTAATCACAAATAATTCAAGGTTTAGGGCCACTGGGAAGAAAAATTATTAGTGATATCATCCCAATGCTTTAACAAGTACAAGTGACTCTTGAATAATGCAGGGGTTCGGTGTACCCACCACCCATGCAGTTGAAAACCCATATGTAGGGGCGCCTGGGTGGCTCAGTCGTTAAGCATCTGCCTTCAGCTCAGGTCATCATCCCAGGGTCCTGGGATCGAGTCCCGCATCGGGCTCCCTGCTCCGCGGGAAGCCCGCTTCTCCCTCTCCCACTCCCCATGCTTGGGTTCCCTCTCTCACTGTGTCGCTCTCTGTCAAATAAATAAAATCTTTTTTTTTTTTTTACACAAGCAAGGGGAGTGGGAGAGGGAGAAGCAGGCTCCCCGCCGAGCAGGGAGCCCGATGCTGGACTCGATCCCAGGACCCTGGGATCATGACCTGAGCCGAAGGCAGACGCCCAACGACTGAGCCACCCAGGTGCCCCCAAATAAATAAAATCTTAAAAAAAAAAGAAAGAAAAAACCCATGTGTAACTTCCATTCTCCAATGGTTAATTTTAATCAACTGCTGAAAAGAAACCTTACCTATAGCAGTCACTTAACCCATATTTTATGTTACCTATGTTATATATGGTATTCCTACAGTAAAGGAAGCTCCAGAAAAGGAAATGTTAAGGAAATCAAGAGGAAGAGAAATACAGTTATAGTACTGTACTATAAATAAATCTGACTATAAGGGAACCCACACAGTTAAACATGTTGCTCAAGGGTCAAGTGTACTTTGTGTTACTGTCTGTTTACCTGCAACCTTGATGAAATTGGGGCAGGCTAAGGTTGGTGCAGGATCACTGTTTATTACACATCAGTGTTAACACATTAAAATCCATTTAGTGTTATTAATTCAAATACATAAAGTTGAAACACTCTAAACAAACCACTGCAAAATCACTGTATGATCATTGGTCAAAATACCATGACAGGGGCACCTGGGTGGCTCAGTTGGTTAAGCGACTGCCTTCGGCTCAGGTCATGATCCTGGAGTCCCGGGATCGAGTCCCACATCGGGCTCCCTGCTCAGCGGGGAGTCTGCTTCTCCCCCTGACCCTCCTCCCTCTCATACTCTCTGTCTCTCATTGTCTCTCTTGCAAATAAATAAAATCTTAAAAAAAAATAAAATAAAATAAAAAAATACCATGACAGTCACTCAAGGAAGGACCATTCTTGTTCTTCTGATACAATGATCTGTGAGTTGTAGTTTCCATGCTTTTCAAACTGAGGGTCTTCATTGAGTAAATGTGGATTTACAATGATTTTACACCCTTTTACGGAAGAGTCAGCTATACTTTTCTCAGTTGTCTGTGAAATTTTTATTATTTTAACTGCATAAACTAATATTCTTGACTTGTAACAATTCCTATAGTGAAGATGCATCCAGCTTTTTTTTTTTTTTTTTTTTTTTTTTAAGATTTACTTATTGGACAGAGAGAGAGAGAGCACAAGTAGGCAGATCAAAGGCAGAGGGAGAAGCAGAATCCCCGCTGAGCAGAGAGCCTGATGTGGGGCTCGATCCCAGGACGCTGGGATCATGACCTGAGCCGAAGGCAGATGCTTAACCAACTGAGCCACCCAGGTACCCCCATCCAACTTTTAATAAACCACCACTGTATTCTCCTTAAAACCCAACTGGCAAAGTATTTAAAATTCAGAATGTGGGGCGCCTGGGTGGCTCAGTCCTTGAGCGTCTGCCTTCGGCTCAGGTCATGATCCTGGGGTCCTGGGATCGAGCCCTGCATCGGGCTCCCTGCTCGGCGGGAAGCCTGCTTCTCCCTCTCCCACTCCCCCTGCTTGTGTTCCCTCTCTCGCTGTGTCTCTCTCTGTCAAATAAATAAATAAGATCTTAAAAAAAATACTCTGATTTTGAATTATGTCTGAAAAGTGGTATTGACTTACTGCTTTCTGCTGCCAATTTTTTGGTGTTAAGATTTGCCTTTCCATTACACAGTTTGCCAGTTATAAAGGATAAAATCATTAAAGACATAAATAACTTTTTTTTTCTGAAGTGTGTATTAAAACCAAAAGTCTTGCATTAATTTTACATTTCTAGGGTTTCTATACAGTATGCTTCGTCTGATGTTCACTAAGGGTGCAGTTCCAGGACTTTGCCACTATTCTGGACAACTGTAAGCTATCTCCACAGGATATATTATCTCAGGTTGAATAGTTTTGCTTATGAATTAAATACCCTGCCTCATTCTTTACATTTAAGGGCTTCTCTCTACTATGCATCTGCTGTTCACAAAGTTGGTAGTTCTGCTTAAAGGCATTGTCGCATTTTACATTTGTCAGCCTTCTCCCCACTGTATCTTACCTTAGCTTGGTGAGTTTTGAGTGGTAGTTAAAGGCTTTATACACTTGTAAGGTTTCTTCCTATTACAGAATCTCTGCTGTTGAGGTTTTGAATATAAGTCAAAAGCTATGCTGCAATTACTACATTTCTAAGTACTCTCTCCAGTGAGGATAAAATGATGTACAATGAGATTTGCGCTTTCGTACGTCTTTCCCACATTTATTACTTTGATACTGGTTCTCTGAAGACTAAGTTCTCTGAGGATTACTGGGATTTGACCCTTGGTTAAGTTTTTTCCTAGATCCATTGCATTGGTAAGTTCTGTCTCCATTATAAATACCTCTGTAATTATGAAAGATAGAGTCCTCGGTAAAGATCTTCCTAAGTTCACAACACACGAAAACTTGCTCCAAGTTAAGTATTATGTGATAACTATTGAACAGTAATGTTTCAATAAAGGCCCTCCTATGTTTATCAAAATTAGAGACTTTGGAACAAGGAGGGATTATGTGTTGGTGGGAGAACAATGAACTTTCTGAAAAAGGACTTCTCCAGTCAATCACATTTAGAATTTTTATCTTCACGTTTAAATATCTAACTTTCAGAAATGTTTCTGTGAATGATTAATACAATCTCACATTTGAAATGCTTTGAAGGATTACTTTCAGCATGGACTAGGTGACTTTCCAAAACTTCAAAAGGTCCTTTCAGAATATATATATATTTTTTTTTTTTTTTAAGATTTTATTTATTTATTTATTGGAGAGCGAGCGAGAAACAGCATGAGAGAGGAGAGGGTCAGAGGGAGAAGCAGGCTTCCCGCAGAGCAGGGAGCCCGATGTGGGACTCGATCCCAGGACCCTGGGATCATGTCCTGAGCCGAAGGCAGTCGCTTAACCAACTGAGCCACCCAGGCGCCCCTATATATATATTTTTTTAATGGATTTGGGCCCTTGGGATGAATGACATTGTTCTGCAAATATAACTGACTTAAGGTGGGGTTTCCCCCCAAATGTTTCATATCCTTGCTCTCTTCTGGCAGTAAGGATTTAATTACGGTTAATTGTCCCAGTCTGGTTATATACATCATAGCATCCTTCTTGCCCTTCACTAGCTCCATCCCCTTCCCAGTCATTCATTAAGTATAAATACTCAGGTCCACTGCTGCCACATCTTCCCCTATCACTCTATGCAGTCAATCTTCTTTGCTGGTCTTTGCCAACAAGCTTGGGGTGTTAAAGAAAGACACCATGAACAGATGAAAAACAAGATATCTCACTTACTACATTCACATGCATACCAAATTAATAGCCATCCTAGGACAGCAACAGAATGGAGAAATAGGAACCACCAGGACTTTGCTCCCCCATGGAGACAAAAATGGACCAAATTACCTTTTAGAATGTTCCAGAAGTCAGTTAGGAGAACACAGCATCTCCAGACAATACAAATGAACAAGAGGCACATCGGAGACAGCGAGCATTTGTGACACTTTCTCACAACAGCTGTTCACCCTCTGACACTCCATGGCAACACTGTGAGTAAACTCCTACCTCTCCTCAAAAGAGAAACAAATGAGTGACCTGAATATTGAATGATCTGGCTTCTTTCACCTGCCTGACACAGAAAACAGACGGAATGAGAGCACCCTCTGGATGCAGTGTGCTGGCTGCTCAGACAAAACGTGAGCACTTGCTCAAACAATGAAGAGACTCCAGAGCTGAAGACAGAGAGGAAGGTATCATGCGTTTTAAAGTAGTCACTCCACTTTCTTAAACTGGGAAATTACAAAAACGCAGACATGATAAATGCCCAGAACATGTGTGACAGGCTTCCCAAACGCATTTCCATCCAAGGAGAGCTACTCGAACCACAGTTTAAGGTCGATCTTCCACCTTTACATTTAAACCTCACCTCTGTCATCTGCCTCCTTCATTCCCACCTACCTGGATGGAAGGTTACTGTCTCCTTTCTCTTCACATCCCAGAGCTCCCTCTTTTGCTCCAAAAAGATGATCAGGTCTGGCTTTGACACAATGAGACCTGTTTATTAGATAAAAAGAAAATGAATACTGCTGGGGATTCAACTTTCAATCATGATTGTGCTCAGTAGAGAAGACATTGTAAAATTCTAGAAAATAATTTCCCAAATGTTGTCGCCAAATAGCCCCTTTAGAACACGAAGAATGGATTTCCAATATTCACATTCTGACCTCCACTTCCAAGTAGTAGACACAATAATAAGGAGTGGAAATTTAAGCTTAGCTTAAGATGTGAGCAGTGCCGGGGCACCTGAGTGGCTCAGTCGGTTAAGGGTCTGCCTTCAGCTCAGGTCATGATCCCGGAGTCCCAGGATTCAGCCCTGCATCCGGCTCCCTGATAAGTGGGGAGTATGCTTCTCCTTCTGCCCCTCACCCCACTCATGCTCTCTCTCAAATAATTAAAATCTTAAAAAAAAAAAAAAAAATGTTAGCAGTACCATTTTATGCCACTCAGTGTTTAGAATTGCCAGTAATCTACAGAAGTGATGATGTTACCTTAAGGAAGGGGAAGCTAAAGCTGAAAAGGAAACATCATGAACATTTTTCTCTACATCTACAAACCCCTCATTTCCCTTGCTGCCTAGATCTGAATTCCAGTCATTCACGGAGGAATCTTCCAAGAGACAGTCTTCACAGGAAGGAAGAAAACACTTAGTTGTGGTTTGGGAAATCTGGAAGGAGTCATCCTCACCCAAGAAGAGGAGGTGTCTGTAGTTTTCTAACATCACATCCCTGTACGATTCCCGCTGAGTGTGGGTCAGGCATCCCCACTCCTCCTGAGAGAATTCTATGGCCACATCCCTGAATGTCAGCAGTCCCTGCAATAAATACCACAGTCACCAAGTAGTCATAGGCAGAGTTCACAATGGTCCCTAAGATGAAAGAGAAGGGAGTTAATGTCATCAGTTAGACCCAAGACCTGACTTTCCTTGCTCTGTGACATGAGTGTGGAATAAAAGAAAGACCCTTGGGACAGAGTGCTGGCTGACTGAGAACCTCCACTCCCAGAAGTCAAATGTATCAACTTCACCAAGGTGAGAGTCCTCATTGTCCAGTGGAAATTGATGGGATGTGGGATAGGAGCCAATGGTCAAGAAAGAATTTTTTTTTTTTTTTTTTTTAAGATTTTATCCATTCATTTGACAGTGAGAGAGGGAACACAAGCAGGGGGAGTGGGAGAGGGAGAAGCAGGCTTCCCGCGGAGCAGGGAGGGGGATCCCCAGGACCCCGGGATCATGACCCGAGCCGAAGGCAGACGCTTAATGACTGAGCCACCCAGGCACCCCAAGGAAGAATTCTTGAGATGTTTTTGATGTGAAATGCTGGGGTTCAGAAGTGAATGATGAAGAATTACTGAGATGTCTTTGGTACAAAAAAATGTGGTCTTACTGAAGCACAGGAACAGGACCCACGGGTCAAAAGAGCTGCACTGGGGTTGTGAGCAGTAATTTATCCTATATTTACAAATGGTGAGTGGGTGAGCAATAGCAGCAATCTCTATGGAATCTGAAAGCAAGGTTTCCAGGACCTTGAGGGCCTCCCTGGTGTGATAAGGTCACTTAACTATGGTCGAGTAAAAAACCTAAGACCCTTCAGATATGTATCAGTGGGTGCTATGCGGAGAGGATGGCCAACATATTTGGGGGGAAAGATAAAGAAGATTCCAAGGGCATTTTTTTATGTTAAAGAGGACTTAACAGAATCCCAGAGCTCTGGTTATTGTCAAGCTAAGGTTGCTTTTCCCCTCTAATAAAACATTAAGACAGTTGTGAATTCCATGAAGAACGTCATACTCTGTCTGTCTCAAGTATTTATCAACGGGCTGCAAGTTGAGGGAAATTTAATTTTATCCACAGTTCTTTTGACTTTGTTCTCTTCCTCAGAAACTAGAAGCAAGGGCACTTGGTTAAGTATCTGCCTTCAGCTCAGGTCCTGTTTCCAGGGTCCTGGGATGGAGCCCCATATTGTGCTCCCCGCTCAGTGGGGAGTCTACTTCTCCCTGTCCCCCTGCACCACCACTCATGTGCTCTCTCTAAAAATCAATCTTAAAAAAAAAAAAAACAAAAAAACTACAAGAGTAGCTCAGAACAAAGAAGTTTCCAGTTGAACTGTGATGGTCTCTGCATATTGCTGAGTACATCCAAGTTCCTTACAAATGACTAAGAGGGGAAATATGAACATTGCAGGGGAGGAATCTGACAAAGAGCACCAAGACAATAAAAGCAGTTAGCATCAGTTGTATGGAAATAAACTGTTATCAGTGCCTAAGGCACATCAAGGACACACCATCACTGGTGTTTCCTTGTTGTCTGAAAACAGGAATTCAGAATATAAATCTAATTATGAAAATACAGTGGATATATATACAGTTCAATCACCCATAGTTTCTATAGAGGCTGCTTTTAGGCAAGAGCCCACAGTGACCCCTTGGCTGAACAGAGACTGGCCCAACAGATGACCCACCTCAAGATAGCCATAGGCCCATTAACCAACGGGCTACTGACAACCAGGTTCAGTGACCAGAAAAGGGAAGGGAAAATTCGGTAAATCCCCATAATTTCTCACCTTCCTGCTTTTAAAAGAGCCCCCATCCCACCCACTGCTCCTTGCAGACAGCCGCTCCTCGGCTGTCCTGCCTGGTGCTCTCTCGCAGTGTATTCAGGAAACTTCTAACAGCGTGGTTCTGCCTCAGGTGAATTCTTTTCAATTCCCACTTGACTTCCACCCAATCATGGACCCACGTTTGGGGTCCCCATCTGACTGGCAGAGACACCACATTTAGACACCAGTTTCCATGTCCTGTAATAGCCAGTGTATTTTATTTAAAGATTTATTTATATTTTAGTGCAGGGGAGGGGTAGAGGGAGAGGGAGAGAATCTCAAGCTGACTCCCCTCTGAGCATGGAGCCAAAGGAAGAGCTCCATTCTAGGACTGAGACCATGACCTGAGCTGAAATCAACAGTCTTGAGGCTTCCTCAACTGAGCCCCCCAGCTCCCCCTCTAGGGTTATTTTAAGTAGAATATCTGTTTCACATTCTAAAGAGCAAATCTCAAGCACCCCCCCCCCGCCCCACTTTTCTTTCAGAGAACTTTTGGAGTTATTCTGGACCTCAAATTCATCGGGTTTATTTCTTAATTTTCTTTTTTTTTTTTTTTTTTTAAGATTTTATTTATTTATTTGAGAGAGAGAGAGAATGAGAGACAGAGAGCAGGAGAGGGAGGAGGGTCAGAGGGAGAAGCAGACTCCCTGCCGAGCAGGGAGCCCGATGCGGGACTCGATCCTGGGACTCCAGGATCATGACCTGAGCCGGAGGCAGTCGCTTAACCGACTGAGCCACCCAGGCGCCCTATTTCTTAATTTTCTTACCCCTGGTCTACACAGAGCTGATAAAGTAACCACATGGGACCTAAATTAGAAATGTTTTCCTTCACTGATATCCCAGGAACAAACCTCATCAGCAATAGGAATCTTAAGACTCAATGCCTTCCCCTGTGGATCTGTCACCAAGAAAATATTTTCAATACTTGGAGGACTTTAATTCAAAGTAACAACTGTTGATGCCCTATTATAAGCCAGGTTGGAGACACAGGAGAGAAGGCTCTGGGATATAGAGAAGTGTTCTGAAGACCTCACCTTGAGTATCATTTCTGAAAAGATCTTAAAAATAGGTGAAAACATAAGGGGGAAACATCAGAACTACAGGAATTAACATAGGCAATTTCTAAATGCAAGGAATTTCAGGAGAAAAACATGACATGGCCTCTCCTGGAACACCAAGCTTACCTGAGAACTGGCCATTTCTTCTTTCACCTCGTCCTCTAGATTTCTTTCTCACAAGTTATTTGTGGAGAAATCACAGCAACATCAGGAGAAAATGCCCTTAAAGCCAACAACAGAGCCTCTTCACCTGAAACTGCTTCCCTGAAGGCAGGACCCTGAAACGCAGAAAAAGCCCAACTTCCTAGTCCTTTGTGTCAGGAGCTGTTCAAAAACTCTGAGCTCCTACTGGGAGACTAATCCTTGACTTTTCCTTCTTTGCTTTCAGGGGGCCTCCCCTCCCACAGGCACCCACAAATTCATCTACAGCCTAGGAACCCTCTGCTCCAAGGACCTGACCCTCCCAGACTCACGTAGCGGAGACCCTGTTACCTCTCCTTGAGCCAGAGCCCGCTCTCACCTCGAGTCCTTGTGCTTAAACCTGGCCTCACTTAGAATCACCTGGAGCCCTTAATTAACACAACACTGTAGTTTTCAGCCAAACCAATTGACAGAATCTGAGGGGGAGGGCAGCAGATGTGATCCTTTTTGAAATTCCACACGTGATCCTATTGGGAAGCATTTGGGGAGGTGACCAGGCACCTTAATCTAATGGATATTTAAAATAACCAGTCTAGGGGCGCCTGCGTGGCTCAGTCCTTAAGCGTCTGCCTTCCGCTCGGGTCATGATCCCGGGGTCCTGGGATCCAGCCCCGCATCAGGCTCCCTGCTTCTCCCTCTCCCACTACCCCTGCTTGTGTTCCCTCTCTCGCTGAGTCTGTCTCTGTCAAATGAATAAATTTTAAAAAAATCTTAAAAATAAATAAATAAGGGGCGCCTGGGTGGCTCAGTTGTTAAGCGTCTGCCTTCGGCTCAGGTCATGACCCCAGGGTCCAGGGATCGAGCCCCACATCAGGCTCCCTGCTCGGCAGGAAGCCTGCTTCTCCCTCTCCCACTCCCCCTGCTTGTGTTCCCTCCCTTTCTGTGTCTCTGTCAAATAAATAAAATCTTAAAAAAAAAAAAAATATACCAGCCTAATATAATCCTTAGGCCAGAGACATATTTTAGGGTGACAAAAAGCTCCCTTTCATTAGGTAAATGTTTATTTTCATATGTAACTCCAAAACGGTTTTCCAAACTGAATGTACTTTTACCATACCATCAGCAAGATAGGAGAATTCCTCGGGGCGCCTGGGTGGCTCAGTTGGTTGAGCGACTGCCTTCGGCTCAGGTCATGATCCTGGAGTCCCGGGATCGAGTCCCGCATCGGGCTCCCTGCCCGGCAGGGAGTCTGCTTCTCCCTCTGACCCTCCTACCTCTCATGCTCTCTGTCTCTCATTCTCTCTCTCGCAAATAAATAAAATCTTTAAAAAAAAAAAAAAAAGATATGAGAATTCCTCAACATTCTCCCTGAAATTTGGTGTTTTATCCTTTTTATTTTACCCATTCTAGAAAATACTGAGTGGTTTCTCACTGTGAAATATGAAGTAGTCTTCCTATAGTTGTCCTGGTGACTGAAATGGAAACCACTTAAAAGCATCAAGTTGAACAAAAATCCAAATGGCTGCATTGTTTCAGGTTATTCCTCTCCCCTCCAAACCTCCCCTGTGCAAATCCTTCCCACTTCCTTTCTCAGGAGGGAAGGGAGCCTTTGTTTCAGGAACCTTCTTCCACCCTGACAACGTGATGAACAGGGTTGGCAACACACAGTTCCTGTAGAAACCGGCTAGATCCTGTATTTCCCTACAAAAGCCCAACCCCTTCCTCTGGGTGGGCTTGCAGTTTTGAAGACCCTGACCTGCTGCAGCCTCCTTTGCTGGCAAAGCAATAAAGCTGCTGTTCCTCCTTATCCCCAACTCTTCACATTATATTTTGGGTCTAAAGCATGGAGGTCAGTTCATACAACAGAAATGAACGTTAAGGATGCCTGGGTGGCTCAGTTGGTTAAGCGACTGCCTTCAGCTCAGGTCATGATCCTGGAGTCCCTGGATCGAGTCCCGCATCGGGCTCCCTGCTCGGCAGGGAGTCTGCTTCTCCCTCTGACCCTTCTTCCTCTTGTGCTCTCTCTCATTCTCTCTCTCTCAAATATATAAATAAAATATTTTTTTAAAAAAAATAAAAAAATAAAAAAACAGAAATGAATGTTAGGAGAGGAAAATTTGTTTTTCTTGCTCCATTCTCAATTCTTTGGCCAGTCTAATAATTAAAATGATTCAAGACGTCTAACAAGATAAAAAACAGAATTTTAATTATGGGAAACTGAAAGACATGAGGCTCAAAGACAGGTGATTGAAGCTTACATGCCACTGTGACAGAGTAAGTAGGAATGTAGAATTTCAAAGCAGGGACATATATTCACAGGAAAGAGGAAATGTATGTCAAACAACGGCTTACCACTCCATGCAGGCAACTCTTTATGATCTGAAAAGTTAATTTCTGGTATCATCTCTCTTCTTAATAGATGATGTAGAAAAGACATTAGGGTTCAAAATGATAGCCAAGAAAGAATTCTTGAGAGGTCTTTGGTGCAAAAAGGTGGTTTTGTTAAAGCAGGACAGGACCTGTGGGCAGAAAAAGAGCTGCACTGGGGCCATGAAGAGTGGCCCATTATATACTTTGGAGTTGGGAGGGGGTTAAGGATAACTTAAGCCTCCCAGGTATTTTGGAAACAGGGTTTCCAGGACCTTGAGGGAGCTAGGTATTTTTTTTTTTTTTTAAAGATTTTATTTATTTATTTGAGAGAGAGAGACTGAGAGAGAGAGCATATGAGAGGGGGGAGGGTTGGGAGGGTCAGAGGGAGAAGCAGATTCCCTGCCGAATAGGGAACCCGATGCGGGACTCGATCCAGGGACTCCAGGATCATGACCTGAGCTGAAGGCAGTCGCTTAACCAACTGAGCCACTCAGGCGCCCCTATTTTTAGGAAAGGTCATTTATTACTGTTTAGTAAAAACTCAGTCATGAGATCCTTCAGATGTATATTGGGGGGTCCTATGTTCGGAGGTTGATTGCCAACATGTATTTTGCCAGGTAGAGATAAAGGAAGTTTCCAACGGAGTTTTTATATGTTAAAGGAGACTTAGAGGATCCTGGGGGCTGGGATAAGATTGCCTTTGCCGTTGGCAAAGTATTAAGTTGGAGGCAGTTGAGTCCCTGGAGGAAGGTCACTCTTCCTGTTTCAAGGACTTGTCAATGGGCTGTAGATAGTAAGGAAATATAGTAATTTTTCTTCTGCCTTTTTTCCCACATCATTCCTGCCACTCCCCCCCAACAGTTTCTCGACCCTTAAATCTTTGAGGTTGCTGAGAGTGCAAGTTCTCATCTTTTGTAACTTCTTCCTGCTGAATAGGTACACAGAGATATCCCTACCTATGGGTCAACGTTGGTCAGTTGGGGCTTATATAGATATGAGTTATGAAAACAGAGGCAGCTGAATCCAAGGGAGACTGCATGTGTAGATATCCTGAGTGGAAAGGGCCATCTGTGGGCTTGAAGTTATGACAGTTAAGGAGTCTTGGCACCAAGTGGGGAGACATGGGAGAAAACAGCAAAACATGATTAGAATAACAAAACAAAATGCCTAGTAAGAGTCCTTTGATAGTTGACAAAAATCTTCTGACTCCAGGAGCTTACCTAAGCATTAAAGGAAAGAGAGGGATTGTTTAAAGTGCCAATGTGAGTGTCCATGTCTGTTAGAAACCCAGAAATACTTTTGTGGTCATCTGGACTGTATACACAGCATTTTGTTTTTGTGATTTGTGCAGCAATTACAACATCTTACGCTTCTCTATTTTGTAAAATTGCTTTATACATTTGTGTTCCTTCAGTATTTAGTAGAGAAATGCTATTTGAGTGTCATTCAGGGCTTTGGTTGTGTACTTATTAAGAGCTTTCATGTGTCAAACAACCTCCAGTCCCAAAGAGGGAAAAAAAAATTAGGTGGCCATACCTATGAGACAAAGAATGTGTTCACGATTGTTTTAAATTCATAAGCTTAGGAGTGCGTGGGTGGCTCAGTTGTTAGAGCATCTGCCTTCGGCTTGGGTCATGACCTAAGGGTCCTGAGATGGAGCCCCACATCAGGCTCCCTGCTCAGCGGGGAGCCTGCTTCCCCCTCTCCTGCTCCCCCTGCTTGTGCTCTCTGTCAAATAAATTAATTAATTAAAGAAATAAAAATACATTTAGAAGGTTGGCAGGGTTGGTAATGGTTTTAATAATGCTCTGTGCATCCAGGCAAAACCCAGAGTACAGTGGCTTATCCAGCCTGAGGGAAGCCATGGACACAAATTAGAGCCAAATAGCCACTGGGTACCATTAGAAGACATTCATCTAATTCTGGACCTCCTTTAACTGCAGTCAAGATATCAAAGGCAGGGCACCTGGGTGGCTCAGTCGGTTAAGCGTCTGCCTTCAGCTGGAGTCATGATCCCAAAGTCCTGGGATCGAGCCCCGCATCGGGCTCCCTGCTCAGCGGGAAGCCTGCTTCTCCCTCTCCCGCTCCCCCTGCTTGTGTTCCCTCTCTCGCTGTGTCTCTCTCTGTCAAATAAATAAAAATCTTAAAAAAAAAAAAAAAATAGATCAACACACTGTAGATGAACCAAGAAACTAATATCTTTTTTTAATTGATTTTTTAAAAAGATTTCTTTATTTTAGAGGAGGGAGCGTGTGTTGGAGGAGGGGCAGAGGGAAAGACTCTCAAGCAGACTCCCCGCTGAGCCCTGAGCCCTACGAGGGGCTCAATCTCAGGATCCATGAGATCATGACCTGAGCTGAAATCCCAAGTCCCACGCTCAACCCACCAGCCACCCAGGTGCCCCTAATTGATGTTTTAAAGCAATAGATTAGTGAGCTAAATTATCAGATTCCTCTCCACCCACCCACCTATCCTTTTCCCTTTAAAGCTGCTGGACCCGAAGCCCCTGGTTGCTCATCTGCCCTGCGGGTGGTGAAGAACAGAAGCTGTGCTCTGGTGCAAGTGGGTATAAAGCTTCACATTCCGCACGGGCACGGTTTGCACGTCCCCTTCCAGCTCGTGTCCCCTGGACAGACGTCTCCAGTCCTCCATCACCTAAACGAGCCGTTCTCCCTGTCTGGGTTGCAGCTTATCCCCGGCGGGGAGCCACGGTCTACACCGACCCCCGCCCAGGTCCCAGCGCCCCCTCTCGTCTCCACCGCTAGCAACGGCAGCTTCTGACTCAAACCCTTTCCAGCCCAGGAGGAGGAAAACATCTCATCTTCTAAGCGTCCCCAGCACCGTAAGCTTTTCCCCAAAATCCTGGAAACATTTATGAAGAACAGGCAGGAGGCACCCACGCTCCGCGTTACGCCGGGGAAGCACTAAGGATCCAAACCCGAAGACCAAGTTAGGTCTGGCAGATCCAGAAACGCCCCGGGGGCGGGGCCCACGGTGAGCCGATGCCCCGCCCACTCCTCCCAGACCCCGCCCCCGCCCCAGCCGCCGCCCCGCCCCCGCGCCCCGCCCAGCACGGCCGTTACGCATTTCCGGCAGACCCGGAAGCGGATCCAGAGAAGTGGCAGTCTCCCTGTCTTTCCGGTTCAGGCTCGAGCGCGGCGGCCCCTCAGTCCGCAGTCGTCCGTGCGCCGGTGCGCGGGTCGCTAGGACCCTAAGGCCCCCGCCAGACTCGGGTGGCGAGCTGCCCCGTCGCGGCGACGCGATCCGAGGGCCGGGGTCCGCGTCCGTTGCCGGTTAAAATCGCCCGGGGGGCATCCCCGCTTCTTCTCGGCCTCTGGCGTGGGGACACCGCCTGCCTCGTCGTTTTTCTGCCTGGGACCCTTGGCCGGCCGTCCTGACGCACCCGGGGCCGTGGGACGCCCCCTCTGGGCGCCGGGATTCTCGCCCGTCCAGCGGCGCCCTCCCTGAGCGTGTCGGGCCCCTGCCGGCTTTCCTCCCCGATCGTGGCCTGAGGCGCCGCCCCCACAGCGTCACAACCGCCCCTTACCCCCGGCTGCTCTTCACCGTTGCTCCCTCTGCGGAAGGTGAGCGGCTCCTGCCCCGTGAAAAGTCGTGTTTGTTCCGTCCCCAGCCTCATCTCCTGACCTGGCTGGTCGTGGTGTGGCTGGGGTGCCGCGTGCGGGAGCGCTGGGTTCCACGCCCGCAGCCAAAAAAGCATTCTTTTTTTTTTTAAGATTTTATTTATTTATTTGACAGAGAGACACAGCGAGAGAGGGAACACGAGCAGGGGGAGGGAACACAAGCAGGGGGAGTGGGAGAGGGAGAAGCAGGCTTCCCGCGGAGCAGGGAGCCCGATGTGGGGCTCCATCCCAGGACCCCGGGATCATGACCTGAGCTGAAGGCAGATGCTTAACGACTGAGCCACCCAGGCGCCCCATAAAACATTTATTTATTTTATTTTTTAAAGATTTCATTTATTTATTTGACAGAGAGACACAGTGAGAGAGGGAATACAAGCAGGGGGGGTGGGAGAGGGAGAAGCAGGCTTCCCGCCGAGCAGGGAGCCCGATGCGGGGCTCGATCCCAGGACCCTGGGATCATGACCTGAGCCGAAGGCAGTTGCTTAACCGACTGAACCACCCAGGTGCCCCATCTTTTTTTTTTTTAATAAAGATTTTATTTATTTATTTGAGAGAGAGAGTGCATGAGAGGGGGGAGGGTCAGAGGGAGAAGCAGACTCCCCGCCAAGCAGGGAGCCCGATGCGGGACTCGATCCCGGGACTCCAGGATCATGACCTGAGCTGAAGGCAGACGCTTAACGACTGAGCCACCCAGGCGCCCCAAGATTTTATTTATTTATCTGACAGAGACACAGCGAGAGAGGGAACACAAGCAGGGGGAATGGGAGAGGGAGAAGCAGGCCTCCCGCAGAGCAGGGAGCCCGATGCGGGACTCGATCCCAGGACCCCGGGATCATGACCTGAGCTGAAGGCAGTCGCTTAACCAACTGAGCCACCCAGGCGCCCCAAAAAAGCATTCTTGACAGGTCTTTGGTGCAAGAAGGTGGTTTAATTACAGCCCGGGGACGGGACCCACGGGCAGAAAGAGATGCCCCGGGGTCACGAGGAGTGCCCATTGTACACTTCCACGTCGGGAGGGCGTTAGGGGGAGCCTAAGTGTCTGAGGAATTTCAGAAGCACGGTTTCCGGGACCTTGAGGGGGCTGGCTGTTGTTGGGAAAAGGTCACTTAGGACCGCCTAATAAAACCTGAGTCGTGAGACCCTTCAGATGTATATCGGTGGGCCGTATGCCTGGGAAGACGATTGCCCGCACGTATCTCGGGGGTAGAGATGACGGAAGTCTCCAAAGGAATCTTTATATGTTAAAGTAGACTTACAGGGTCCAGGCGGTCGGGCGAGGATTGCCTCTTGCCCTCAGCAAAGTAACATGGGGCAGCTGAGTTCCTAGAGGAATGTCACTCTGCCTGTTCCAAGGACTCGTCCGTGTGCTGTAGGGGAGTAAGGGAATTTTAACTTCTCTTCTGCCTCGGTCCCACATCACAGCTGAGGGCTGGGATCCGCGTCTGTTGGGGTCCCAGACAGAGCAGGTTCCGCCACGCCCAGTGACAAAATTCAAAGGCAGAGAAACCAGTGGTGGCGAAAGGAGAAAGGGATTTACTTCCGGGAGGCTGACAGCAGAAAAGCCTCTCAAAGACTTGTCTCCAAAGTGCTAAAAATACTCCCAGGTTTTTAAGGAAAATGTAGGGCAAAGGTGGGTGGGTGAGTAGTGCAGGTAGGCAGTGGAAGTCGAAGCGATGGTGTCTGTGAGTCAATCACCGGTGGGGACTTGCTGGCTCCCAGCCATCCTTACTGCTTGAGGGGGTAGTTTCAGTTTCCCCCAGGATGCTTTGCCCTCAGGATCTTCCAGCAGATGCAGGAAAGGCACTCGGCTTCCCCCATAACTGCCTCCGTATACATTGGAAAGGAGAGCCTGCAACAGGAAGACAAGTATTAACCGAGGCCCCTCCTCTGCATAATAGAACAATCTTGTTTTTCCAAACTTCTCTCTTTTCACCTTGCTAATGAGTTTTCTCCCCTACCCCTCTCCTTAGCTCAAGTGAGCTTCGTGGTGCCTTGTCTTTGGACTTTGGTGTCTGTGTGGATTCCCCGTACATTCACCTGTTAATCTGTCTCATGTCAGTTTGATTCTGAGTCCAGCTAGAAGGACCACAGGGCAAGGAAGGTCTCCCTCCCTGACATTCTCAATGCTCTTATTAGTCTAACAGTCAAAATAGAATCTCTGCTGTTTCAGGTATGTCATCGTGCCATCCGTGAATCCTGCTTCCCTTGTCTTGTTTCTGCCTTTACCTGTTTCCTCTGGGTCCCCACTCAGGCATTCTTTGGTGAATGGGGAGAGCCCTGACTGGGCTTCTGGTCTCAGCCTCACTTTCATGAAAATGCTCCCAGTGTGGACTGCTGATCATAATGTTTGCTGAAATTTTCTTGCTGAAAAGTAATTTTTCAAATGCCATATTTGGCATGATTTAACTATCAGATATCTTACTGAAGGATCTGCAGTGCTCAAATATGTTTTCTTTAAATCTGTTATTTTGATGTATCGCATTAATCAGTGTTCTAATATGGAATCTTTCATTAATGGAATAAAGTGAATTTGGCTAATATTAAGTGCTAACTGGCTAAATTTAAATGGCTAAAGTCGTATTTATATCTTTACATTATGCATTTAAAGGAGATTCAAGTTAGAATTTTCTCTTTTTTCATTTTGTTTAGTTTTTTTTTTTTTTTTTTAAGATTTGTTTACTTATTTGAGAGAGAGAAAACGTGGCAGGGGTGGGGGGGACAGAGGGAGAGAGAGGGGAAGCAGACTTCCTGCTCTGTCCCAGAAGCCTGAGATCATGACCTGAGCCGAAGCAAAGAGTTGGAGCCTTAACTGAGCCTGAGCCACACAGGTGCCCCTCATTTTGTTGTTTTTTAATAGCCTAATATAATAATGTGAACAAATTTTTCTTCCTTAAAAGAGTTCACATCACATTGGAACTGTATCTGGCTTAAAATGAATCAGACCTTATTAGATTCAGAGACCGCCAATGCCTTTTAATCTGTATATTGAACTTGGTTATTCAGATTTTCTTTTTTTTTAATATTTTATTTATTTATTTGTTTGTTTATTTGAGAGAAAGAGTGTGTGATAGGAGGGGCAGAAGGAGAGGGAGAGAGAGAATCTCAAGCAGACTCCCCACTGAGCATGGAGCCTGATGCAGGGCTTGATCTCATGACCTTGAGACCATGACCCAAGCCAAAATCAAGAATTGGACACTTAACCTACTGAGCCACCCAAATGCCCCCACATTGTTTTCTTTTTTAATCAGGATTTGCAACATAATCTAGAAAATAATGGATTTCCCTTAAAAATACAGATGTTTTTAAAAATAGAAGGTGCTTTACAATTTTACATTCTGAGCAGAAATACTTTAGGCTTCCAGTTTCTCCACAGCCTTCATAACAATGCTTTCACTCTTACGTATTGTAGCCATTGCAGTGGGTGTAATATTGCATTATGGTTTTGATTTGCATTTTCCTAATGCCTGGGGATGGTGAGCATATTTTCATTTGCTTATGAGCCATTCATGTATCTTTGGTGACATGTCTATTCAAGGCTTTTTCCCATTTCTTTTTCAGTTGGGTTGTTCATAAGCTGTAAAAATTCTTTGCATTTTTTACACATGGAAGTGTCTTCATTTTGCCCTAATTTTTTAATGATAGTTTTGCTGGATATAGCATTCCTGTTTGACTTTTTTTTATTCTTTCAGCACTTTGAATATTTTATTCCACTGCCTTCATTTGTTTACTATTGCTGGTGAAGTGCCAGGCATTGGTCCTATTGTTGTTACCCTCAATGTGGATGAGTCTTTTCTCTCACTGCTTCAGGATTTTTTCTGTCTTTTGCTTTCAACACTTTATGATGTGTCTCTTACAACTTCTGGATTTTGAACTGTAGTTAGAAATGATCTCCTTATTTCCCTGTTATGGACACATTTTAAGTTTATGACTTATTTTTAAATTTTTTTTAATTTAAATTCAATTTAGTTAACATATAGTGTATTATTAGTTTCAGGGGTAGAATTTAGTGATTCATCAGTTACATAAAACACCCAGTGCTCAAGGGCACCTGGGTGGCCCAGTCATTAAGCATCTGCCTTCAGCTCAGGTCGTGATCGCAGGTTCCTGGGATCGAGCCCCACATCGGGCTTCCTGCTCGGCGGGGAGCCTGCTTCTCCCTCTCCCATTCCCCCTGCTTGTGTTCCCTTTCTCGCTGTCTCTCTCTTTCTGTCAAATAAATAAAAAAATCTTAAAAAAAAAAAAACAACACCCAGTGCTCAATGGTGCCCTCCTTAATGCCCATCACCCAGTTACCCCATCCCCCCACACCTCCCCTCCAGCAGTTCTGTTTGTTTCCTAGAGTTATGGTTTGCCTCTCTGTTTTTATCGTATTTTCTTTTCCTTTCCCTTCCCCTCCCCTATGTTCATCTGTTTTGTTTCTTAAATTCCACATATGAGTGAAACCATATGGTATTTGTCTTTATCTGACTAACTTACTTTGCTTAGTATAATACCCCCTAGTTCCATCCACGTCATTGCAGATGGCACGATTTCATTCTTTTTGATGGCTGAGTAATATTCCATTGTAGATATATATAGATATAGAGATATAGATAGATAGATAGATAGATAGATAGATAGATAGATAGATGTATACCACATCTTTATCCATTCATCTGTCAATGGACATCTGGGCTCTTTCCATATTTTAGCTATTGTGAACATTGCTGCTATAAACATTGGGGTGCATGTGCCCCTTTGAATCACTATTTTTGTATCCTTTGGATAAATACCTAGTAGTGCAATTGCTGGGTTGTAGGGTAGTTCTATTTTTAACTTTTTGAGGGCTTATTTTTTTTACATTTACATCTCTGATCCATTTGTACTTTTTTCTGATATATAGTTTGAGATAGTGAATGAATTTGATCTTTCTCCAAATAACTACTCTGTCATTCCAACATCTTTAAATAGTTCATTACTGATGAAGAGACATTACAGTATCTTGACTTTACCCATTCTTTTTTTTTTAAGATTTTAGGGGCACCTGGGTGGCTCAGTCAATTAAGCATCTGCCTTGGGCTCTGGTCATGATCCCAGGACCTTGGGATCAAGTCCCACTAGCCCCACACCGAGCTCCACAGCGGGCTCCCTGCTCAGTGGAGACCCTGCTTCTCCCTCTCCCTCTGCCCTTCCTCACCCCCCTCACCCTCTCTCTCAAATAAATTTATTTGACTCATGCACGCTCTCTCTCAAATAAATTTATTTTTCGGGGCGCATGGGTGGCTCAGTTGGTTAAGTGACTGCCTTCAGCTCAGGTCATGATCTCAGCGTCCTGGGATTGAGCCCCACATTGGGCTCCCTGCTTGGCAGGAGGCCTGCTTCTCCCTCTCCCACTCCCCCTGCTTGTGTTCCCTCTCTTGCTATGTCTCTGTCTGTCAAATAAATAAATAAAATATTTAAAAAATTTTTATTTTTAAATAAATTTTTAAAAGTGTGGGGACGCCTGGGTGGCTCAATCGGTTAAATGTCTGCCTTTAGCTCAGGTCATGATCCCAGGGTCCTGGGATCGAGTCCCATGTTGGGCTCCTTGCTCAGCCAGGAGCCTGCTTCTCCCTCTGCCTACTGCTGTCCCTGCTTGTGCACTCTCTCTCTCTCTGACAAATAAATAAATAAAATCTTTAAAAAAAAAAAAAAAAAGGATGCCTGGATGGCTCAACTGGTTAAACATCTGCCTTTAGCTCAGGTCATGATCCCAGGGTCCTGGGATTGAGTCCCACATCAGGCTCCCTCCTCATCCGGGAATCTGCTTCTTCCTCTGCCTGCTAATCTCCCTGCTTGTGCTCTCTCTGAAAAATAAATAAATAAAACTAAGAAAATAAAAAATAGCGTGCCTACAAGAAAAAGCCAGAAATAACTTATCATCACTCAAGGTAGTTTTTTTTTTTTTTTTTTAAGATTTTATTTATTTATTTGACAGAGAGACACAGCGAGATAGGGAACACAAGCAGGGGGAGTGGGAGAGGGAGAAGCAGGCTTCCCACTGAGCAGGGAGCCCGATGCGGGGCTCGATCACAGGACCCTGAGATCATGACCTGAGCCGAAGGCAGACACTTAATGACTGAGCCACCCAGGCGCCCCAAGGTAGCTTTTAAAAAGACCGATTTCTCTAGAATGTGTTAAAGAGACAAATATGCTGCCTTTACAAGGGATCAATACTAGAGTGAAACCACGAAGTTCGCCTTTATAAGGGAAAGCCTTACTTTATAGATATATCTCAGTTAATGGATGTAGAAGGAATGTCAGAATTAGAAAAACTTTTTTAAATAAATAATGATCTGAGGGACAAGTCTCAATCACTCTAAAATCAACCATTTAGGGTGCCTGGGTGGCTCAGTCAGTTAAGCGTCTGCCTGGGGCTCACATCATGATCCTGGAGTCCCAAGATCGAGCCCCCCATCAGGCTCCCCCCTCAGCAGGGAGTCTGCTTCTCCCTCTGACCCTCCCCCCTCTCATACTCTCTCTCTCTCTCATTCTTTCTCTCTTAAATAAAATCTTTATTTTATTACATTATGTTAATCACCATCATTAGTTTTTGATGTAGTGTTCCATGATTCATTGAGTGTAACACCCAGTGCTCCATTCAATACGTGCCCTCTTTAATACCCATCAGCAGGCTAACCCATCCCCCACGCGAATCGTTAAAAAAATCAAATCAAATCAACCATTTAGCAATGAGTAACATCGCACAGATGACTAGCCACCCTTATGTAAGGGACGGAAACGCATGTTGGGAGCAGGGCCGGCCTCCCATTCACTGCGCAGTTCTTTGCCCTGAACTACATTTCCCAGAAGTCTGTGAGGCACAGGTCCTTCGGGGCGTGTAGGGTTGCAAGCCGGGGAAGTGGACCACCGGGGGCCCAGCTCCGTGTATTCCCGGGCTGCTGGACTACATTTCCCAGAGGCCCGTGCGCCGCCCCGTCCCCAGAGTCGGAGCGCAGCGAGGTGCCTGCTGGGAGAGGTTTACCGAGCCGAGGATTGTCTGCGCTCAGCATCCCGCGGCCCCGGTGCCGAGTTGACCTCAAGCCTTGCGCCCCGTCCTCACGCCCTGTGGGCCGTGGGGCCCCGAGCGGTGAGTGGCTGGCCTCCTGGGAGGGAAGCCGCGCACTCTGCGGAGGGAAGGGCGGCCAGGAGGGCGCCCCGGGGGAGGAGGCCGGACGCGAAGCCCGGGCCCGCGGCCCCGGAGAGAAGTGCAGGGGTGCGCGGGGTGTCGGGGTCCGGGGACCCCGGGGAGGGGACAGGCCGCGGCTCTGTGGCCGTGACGCACCTCGGGGAGTGCGTGGGGGCGGGGCGGCGCGGCCCGGCGGCCACTGCCCCGCGGTGGGAGGGGCCCCTGCGCCGCTGCGGGGGTGGCCGCGGGCCGGGGGGGGGCGGGCAGCGTGCAGCCTGCAGCTGTGAGGTCGCGGCGGCTTACCCGGGCCGCGGCCCCGAGGGAGGGCAGAGAAAGTGACCAGCAGGCAGGGCACAGGCACAGCGCCGAGGTGACCCAGGGCGAGCAGCGCTCTCCTTCCGGGCACCCCGAGTAGCAGGGCGGGAAGGGGAGATGCGGGCGGGGGCTGCTGCCTATTTCGGAACACCTCTTCCCTGCGGCCTGGTCCCCAGAAGCTCCGAGATCCTCGGATCCCTGCTCCCCCTCGTTCCCGACGGGTTTCAGTTAGGACGTGCGGGCCTGGAGGGTGCTTTCCGATCCAGCTTGTTCTCCGGAGAGGCCCTAGAGTCTCCTCCTCTCTCCCGCAGGCCAGCCGTCCTCCGGAACAGGCATCCTGGAGAGGAAGACGCTTGTTACGCGTCTTAAAGCCAAGGTTCAGATGAGTTACCTGTTTTGTTCAGTAAATGTCTTGTGTTTATAGGACTTGAGAACATTTGCTTCCCTTGGCCTGAGATGTTCTCCCCAACAGTGACTAATCCTTTCCGGAGAGGTGTGATGGGGCCGTGCAGGTGTCTGCAGAGAACACAGAACAGAAGAATGCGGTGGGGAGGTTCGTGTTGTGCTTTATTGCAGCCTGAGATTTGGTCAGGAGGATCCTTGTCTTTAGGTGGGATCCGCAGTCTTGCCCACCGGCCTGACTTTCAGAGCACAGTGAGAACAGAGAAGGTTTGATGGTTTTGCCCAGTAAATGACAAAGTTACCAGCTTGGTGATGCTTTTAAAAGTGGGGTTTGAGGGCCGTCCTGCTGGCCCAGTCGGTAGAGTGTGCAGCTCTTAGGAAACGTGCTGCTGGAGCGAGCACTAGAGCGTGCAGCGCTTGATCCCGGGGTCGTGAGTTCCAGCCCCACGTTCGCCATGGAGCCTACTTAAAATTAAAAAAAAAAAAAAAAAAAAAGTAAAATAAAATTCAAAGGAATTGAGCCATTATTTTGATAAGTAAATAAATAAAAGTGGGGTTTGAGCAAAGGGCTTCGTCATCAAAGGCAGGGATTTTTTTTTTCAGTGATCAGTAGAAATCTGTTGTATTATCCACATCTTGTCGGAAGCGTGACAGCTTCGGTCTGTTCCAGTTGCATTTTCGTATGAACTGCAAGAAGCAACATGGTTTGATGCTGAGTGAGTTCTGGAACTAGAGCAGAGGGCTTGGCAGAGTTTCTAAAAGGTCATATATTGAACAGTTCGTGCTTTGTGGGCTACATATGGTTCCATATTCTTCTTGTTTAATTGATCTTGTTAATGTTTAGGGTGGTTTTAGATTTGCAGAAAAAAATCGCGAAGTTAGTACAGAGAATTCCCAGGTACCCTGTACCCGCTGTCCCCTATTATTAACAACTTACATTAGTATGGGATGTTATTTACAGTTGGTGAGCCAATTCTGATACATTGTCATTAACTGAAGTCCACGCTTTTTTCAGATTTCCTTAGTTTTTACAGTAACATTCTTCATGTGTTCCAGGATGCCATCCCGGAGATCACATTACATTTCATTGTCGTGTGTCCTTAAGCTTCTCTTGGCTGTGACAGTTTCTCAGACTTCCCTTGTTTCTGATGACTTTGAAGGTTTTAAGAGGTACAGGTATTTGGTAGGATGCCCCTCTCTTGGAACCTGATGCTTTTCTCGTGATTGGACTGGGTTTATGGTTTTGGGGGTGGAAGATCACTACTTTTATCCTATCATGGCAAGAACACAAACTGACAGCATGATTTATGATTGCTGAGTGTGAACTTGATCGTTTGGCTGAGGTGGTTTGTCCGTTTTCTCTACTGTGAGCTTACTCCCATTTTTCAAAGACTGGGTCTCCCCAAGTGACAGCTGTGTGTTTCAGAAGCCCTGTTACTAGAGCCTAGTCAGTCTGATCCTGCTTTGGTGGTCACGTCTTTCTCTCTTCCCACCCCCTCATTTGCTTGTAAGGACCCCCACAATTACTTTGGGCCCACCTGGCATAATTGAGGATACCTTCCTATCTTGAGGTCAGCTGATGAGCGACCCCAAGTCCACCTGCAACCTAACTGCCCTTTGCCATGTAACATAACATAGTCACAGGCTCCAGGGTTAGGATACAGACGTGTTTGGGAGGCAGTTGTCCTGCCTGCCACAGGCCTATCCATCCACAGTTCCCCTGATGACCGAAATATACCCACTGCCCCATAACTGTGGACTTTTTCTTTGTTGATTTGTTTTAAATTTGGGACTAGCTTAAATTATATTTCTTATCATGGAATTAATATTGGTTTGCAGCAAAAGGTTCAGCTTCCTAAGGAGCTCGTAAAGAAGAAACTGGAAATTACCCATAGCTGTACCATCCAGAGATAATTGCTGTTGATATTTTGGTATGTATGATTCCAGCCCTTCCCTCCCTCCCCCCATGCATATGTGTGTGGTTTTGTTTCCAGAGCACTGGATCCTGCTAACCAACACGTAATTGAGCCAAACACTCTCCAAATCTTAGTTTATAGAGGAATCCAAGCTTTAAAAAAATCTCTCACACATTTACACCTTAAAGGATTAGAAAGACATCATTTGAAACTAATCCCATGAATAAATGATCAATAAAGACAGGCTTTCAAAATTTGATTTTCTGGGATTTTAACTTTTCTTTCACAGAACATGACAGGAGTCACTGACTTATTACAAGTATGAACTATACTATAACATTTCCATGGGCAGGTATATGAGTAAGATGACAGTAGTTTAAAACGTTCACATAAACAGAGGCACCTGGTTGACTCAGTCAGTGGAGCATGCAACTCTTAATCTCAGAGTCATGGGTTCGAACCCCATGTTGGGTATAGAGATTGCTTTTTTTTTTTTTTTTTAATTAAAGTGTTCGAAGAAATCTTCCATATCACATGGAATACAAGATCCAGCCGCTTGCTAGTGTTCTCAGTTTGGCATCTTCTCAGTTTATGTTTATTTTATTTTATTTGTTATTTGTTTTAATTTAATTAATTTAATTTTTCATTTTATTTTAGTTATGACAGAGTGCGAGCAGGGGAGGGGCAAAGGGAGAGGGAGAGAGAGTCTCAAGCAGACTCCACGCTCAGCATGGAGCCGATGGGGGGCTCGATCTCACAACCCTGAGATCAGGATCTGAGCTGAAACCAAGGGTTGGATGCTTAACTGACTAAGCCACCCAGGCGCCCCTCAGTTTACATTCTTTGAGCTGGATTTTCCATGCAGAATCATGTCTGTCCCTCTCTGCTGGTGGAGAGGGAACATTTCTTCCTTCTATGTCTTATACTCTTTTTTTTTTTTTTTTTTGGCTACTGTTAATTTAAAAGAATTTCATTTTTAAGAGGCTCTGAAAGTTTTTAATTAGTGTGGATTATATAGACAGGTGTGAGAAGCACAAGAAGAAAGGAAAAGGCAGGCTTGAGTTTTTTCTATAAAATCAGATTAAGGGTTGTGTAGTGTTATTGATTTTCAGTCATAACTGCTAACTTGTATTAAGTAACTGTTAATATTATTGTGTTTTATGTAGATTAGCTTCCTAAAAGTTTGATGCAGTCTTACCTGGCAGGTACTGTTTCTACCCCAGTCTTAACTGTGGGGAGCAGACAGTGTGAGGTTAGTAATGGTCAGAGCTCAGATTCACATCCTGAATCCTGAAAGTCAGACCACAGAGGCTTATTCTTACTTTGATCGAGAGCTCTCCTCCCTGGGGCGCCTGGGTGGCTCGGTCGTTAAGCGTCTGCCTTCAGCTCAGGTCATGGTCCCAGGGTCCCGGGGTCCTGGGATTGAGCCCCACATCGGGCTCTCCCACTCCCCCTGCTTGTGTTCCCTCTCTCACTGTGTATCTCTCTGTCAAATAAATAAAACATCTTTAAAAAAAAAAAAAAGAGCTCTCCTCCCAAATTATGCATACATTATTAAAGCTACCTTCTTCACTTAGTAATTCAGCTTAAATTTCTTTCTCAAATAGTATAAATCAGTATCATTATTAGTAAGTATATTGGATGCCATTATAGCAGACCATAACTGGATCATAATTTATTTATGCTCTACCATGAGATATTTCTACTTTTTTTTTTTTTTTTCATTTTAAAAAATGATTCTCTGGAAAATCTGAATAAAATTGATGGATTACATCAGTATCAATGTCCTGGTGGTTATATTGTACTACAGATTTGTGATGTATTACCATTGGGGTAACTGGGTAAAGGGTACAGGATCCCGCTGTATTATTTCTTACAACTGCATGTGAATCTACACTTACCTCAAAAAATTTTTTGGAACCTAGCCCTTGAACATTCTGGTATATGTATTTGTGCACTACTGTACCTATTTCCTTGGGATAAGTTTCAAAAAGTAGAATGTCGCCTCAAAACTATATGTCTGTTAAGTGCTTACAATACGATAGGAGTACGTGGGACAGCAGATGACTAAGAGGACATTGTTACCTGCACATTGCTTATGAGCCAGCCAGAAAGGGAAACTGGATGGAAGCCCAGGGCAGCCTGCGGTCAAGGCCTGTGGAGACTTATAGGTGACTGTGCCCTGAGAAGTGCCGGGAAGGGGACATCATTCTTACTGTGGCCACTGTTGGCAGGTCATGACCAGACAATTCTGAACACATGGGCTCTGTGCGGCATACATGGAATTTGTTTTCTAAGTTCTATACCGTACATGTTTTCTCTAATGACGTTGACACAAAGTGAAGACTAACAGGGTCAGGTGGTTTAGAATTCCACAGGGCACCGTGGCTGGAAGGACAAGCTCAGAAGTCAAGTTCACCCTCCCACCAAGATAGCAGTCAGTATGTACAGGTCGTCCCTTGGAATCTTAGTCATTTTTCCAGTCAGTGCCCCAACATATGTGGGTATAGGTAGACATCAGAGAGTTGGCTTAGGTATTAAGCAAAAGGAAACAAAAGTTGTGCATAAAATAATGCAAAGGTACCTCAAAAGGAAACTGTTTAAAGAGAAGTTTCTCTGAGAGTCTGTCATTTATGAATTGAAAAGAAATAAACACACATACATACATATGTCAGGCCCAAGCCTGGCTCTTGTTACACACCCAGTGAGGTGTATTTAAAAAAGAAAATCAAGGTCAGAGGGTGTGTCAGAATCACCAGGACCACCACCAGCTTCTGTGATTGTCTGGGTGGACTCACAGCATTCACCACATAGTCCTATTCCAGGCCAGGATTTATTACAGTGACACACAGCACCGTCAGCAGGAGAGGGAGAGCCGCAGAGGACGGACGACATTGGGAGGAAGCCAGGCACATGCTTCCCAGGGCACTTTCCCAGTGCAGTCACACAGGACATGCTTAATTCCTCCAGCAGCAAGTTACAGCAAGACATGCGAAGCCTTGTCCACCAGGGAAGCTCATCTGGGCCAAGGAGGCCAAGGTTTTTATCAGGGGGCAGTCACAGAGACACCCTCTCTCTGGCACATACCAAAATTCCAGACTCCCAGAGGAAAGCAAGGGCTCAGTATAAACCACATCTTTTATACAAACAGTCGAAGAGCAGTGAGCCACTCTTGTCAATTAGGGAACCACGGGGACCTTCTGGAAGTCCAGCTAAGGGCCAGTCTTGCAGGCAGTTTCAGACCTGCTCGTTACTCTTTCTGCACAAGGGATCTATCTATCTGTTGATGTTGTGGTTTGCTTCCGTCTGTATGTGTCTCTTCTCTCTCTATATATATACACACACATGTATCCTATATACATACACATATGTTCGTATGTAGACTTTTACTAGTGTGTTGTTGTATCCAGTTTTGGTAGCCTGATTTCTCTACTGACAGTGTATCTGAAGTGTTATTCATTGTCTTGTAAGGATTTCTTTGAACATTTCATGATCCTTGACTCTTACATCAATATTCTGCGTGTATTTCTGCAGTGAGTTTTTCTGGGTGCAGGGTGCTGAATGTTGCCTGGGCCTTTGCTTCTCCATCCTGTCCATCTGCCATGTTTTGACCGACCTCACCCTACCTAGAGGCCAGGAGAGGTTCAGGTTTGAATGTGCAGCCCCCCTTCACCCTGGATGGTGTGGCTGGAGGGGGCGGGATGTTGCTCAGCGTCAGACCAAGCACCCTAAGTGCACCCCATCTCAGGTCCAGGATCACAGTGCACCTGCCCAGAGTTAGCCAGACTGAGAGGTTTGGGGGCACAGTATCCACACGAGATTACCCTCAGTTCTGACACCCAAATCCATGTTCAGGACTTTCGTGAAAGCACCTTCAGGGCTAGAAGGATTCCTGGAACTCACTGAGAGCCATTCTACTCACAGTTCCAGGTAATTACAGGGAGAGGATGCAGATTAACCAGCCAGGGAAACAAGCACATAAGCTAACGTCCAGGAGTGTCCCCAGCATGGAGCTTCCAGTGTCCTGTCCCCCTGGAGTTAGGACTGGGTGTTCTGTCAGCATCATGATAGGACAATATGCATAGAGTATCGCCAACTAGGGAAGCTCACGTGAGCTTTGAGGTCCAGAGTTTCCACTGGGGCTTCAGCACATAGGCACGGTTGATTGATTGAATGGTTGATCGTCCAGACATGACTGACTCATGTCTACATGTTAATCTCAGTACCCAGGCTAGTTGATACCCCATGACCCAAAGCACCCACCCTGAATCACCTGGTTGGTCTTCTTGGTGTAGCCAGTTCCCACCCTAAGTAAGACTGGTTGGGGATGGCCAGCTTCACCCAAAACAAAGACATTCCTATCAGGTATAATGTAGATTACCTCTTAGAAGTTGGGGGCAAAAGACAAAGAAGAATGGGATCTTGCCATTTGCAACAAGATGGATGCACCTAGAGAGTATTATGCTAAATGAAAAGAGAAAGATAAAAACCACATGACTTAACTTATATGTGGAATCTAAATAATAAAGCATACGAACAAACAAAAACAGAAACAAACCCATAAATCCAGAGAACAGACTAGCATAGTTGCCAGAGGGGCGGGAGGCCCAGGCTTCCAGGTACGGAGTGCGTCATGGGGAAGAAAGTCACAGCATAGGGAACATAGTCCGTGGTACCGTGATAGCGTCGTGTGGCGCCCAATGGCAGCTACATCTGTGGTGCACATGGCGTAACATACAGACCAGTGGAGTCGCTAGGTTGTATGCCTGACACTGATGTGATCATGTGTCCGCATACTTCAGTTAAAAAACTTTTGAGGGGCTCTCGATCTTAGGGTTGTGAGTTCAAGCCCAATGTGTGGGGTAGAGCCTAGTTTAAAAAAAAATTTTTTTTTTAAGTTATACTGAGAAACGACAGATGAAAGTAGGTCTGACTTCAAGGCAAAAACAAATAAAAACTCTTCTACTGTGTGCACAGCTGGGTTTCATAGGGCTTCAGGGAGAGCTTTTTTCCCTTTTGTCCAGATCCCTCTTCATCCTCTCCGATGCATCGTGTTGATGTGTGCATGTTGTGGGGGAGGAAACGGCCAGGGTCGGGGGGTTTGGAAGCAAAGATGGAGGAGCAGGAAGCTTGTATTAAGTCATTTTGGGACCAAGGTGCACTTATTTTAATGCCTCTTTTTTTCTCGTATATCTCTGGCTTCTGTGGATTTTGTGTCTTTGGTAAAAGAAACCCCAAGAGGACTGATCAGTTCTTGATTCTAAAACTATGGCGCACGTAAGTATGTATTTCTCTTTCCTTCTTGAAATGTGATATTTGGGTCCTGTGGCTATTTTTGTGAACTATCCTGAAGCCTCCTGCCCAACTGAGGCCCATATAATTACCCACTGCCCAGTTCTTCCTGTTCCGGCGAACGACAATGCCGTATAGCCCTGTGCCCACCTGTGGCTAATGCCCACTTCACCACTGAGCTGGGGATTCAGTGTCTCCTCTGCGTTCACCTTGTCAAGAGTAACGCTGGAGCAGTGGGGGAGGAGAGTCCCTTGAAAGAAATACTTGAGTCACGTGTGCGGCTTATGAGTTGCAGATGGTGGTCCCATTTGACCACATGCAGAAACTAAAACTCCCTGCTGTTCTCCACGGATGTTTTTCCCAGGCAGAGAGGAGAGAATGCTCACGTTGGTTGGTCTCTGTGTCAGTGGTGGTGATAGCTGGAGCTCCGTGAGGCTCTTGGGATTGGATAGGGCTGTGGTTGGGGCCTGAGCACTGAGAGCCATGATGTTACTAGGGGATTTGAGGGGTGCGTGTTGTCGAGCAGACCCTCCAGACCTCTGTGTGCATCCACATCATCTGACACCCATAGCCTAAATCAGAATCAGAGAAAAGGCAGGGGTGGTGGGTCGTAATGGTCTTAAGAAGGTCACTCGGTACAGAAGTCCCAGGTGATCATATACCCCAAGAATTGGGGAAAACCTTAGATGTTTGGTTTTACCTAAGTGTACAACTGTAAGAATGAAGTCCAGTTCATCTCTACGATGGAATAAGAAAATGCTTTTGTGGTTACATAGAAGACTGCTTAAAACCTTGGCAAAATGATGACCTTGAGGCTGAGAACATTCAGACACGTAAACCCTAGTTTCAAAAATAAAAGATCTCCCTTCACACAACAGAAACAAAACCCTAGGCATTTTCCTTCCCTTGAAGGATGGAAAGGGTGCCGCAGGCGTCCACACTTGCCGAGATGTTACCAGGTAACGGGCTCTTCAGGAACATTAGGAGCTCTGCTCCGTCGCAGTCCCCACTGTGCCCTGTGCATGTCACAGGCCTGTGGTCTGCTGCTGTGTCCAGCCCAACCCAGAGCAGAAGAGCCCTTTTTGTGCTGTCCTTCATTTCCGGGACGTGTGGGTTTGTGTTTTCAGGGTTTGGTGACGTTCTCAGATGTAGCCATCGACTTCTCTCAGGAGGAGTGGGCATGCCTGGACTCCACGCAGAGGGATCTGTACTGGGATGTGATGTTGGAGAACTACAGTAACCTGGTCTCCCTGGGTGAGTTGCCTGCCCCCTGGAATGTCAGCTGCCTCCACTGGGAATGTCAGAACTGACTTCAAGAAATGAATTCCTTCCTCTTCTCAAGAAGTGCCTTGAGCCTTGTCGTATCTAAAATGGGCACCTCGCACCTTCATCTCCTTGTCCTCTTCCCACCTTTGTCTGGCCCTTCCTGTAATCCTCTCTCTTCCTTAGTGAGCAAAGGGTGAATTCAAATTCTGGGCTGTTTACTTCACACCCATCCTCAAGGAGCTGAGCTTCATACTATGATAGTATGTTCACGCCCAGACTGCTACTGATGGCCTGTGGTACTCTGGGGAACCCCCCTTCAGGGAACTTGACTTCCTTCAGTAAACAAGCCTGTGTTTGATGTGGATTGAATGGACAGCATTCACGTAAAACCAAAGCAAGCATTGTACCTGAAGTGAGGTTGAAAGTTACAATTCCTGGGCGCCTGGGTGGCTCAGTTGGTTAAGCGACTGCCTTCGGCTCAGGTCATGATCCTGGAGTCCCTGGATTGAGTCCCACATCGGGCTCCCTGCTCGGCAGGAAGTCTGCTTCTCCCTCTGACCCTCCCCCCTCTCATGTGCTCTCTCTCATTCTCTCTCAAATAAATAAATAAAATCTTAAAAAAAAAAAAAAAGAAAGAAAGTTACAATTCCTGAATTCTGAGTTACACGTTGGATGACATCTTGTAAATGTCTCCGGTTAGGTCTTGTTTTTCTGTTAGAGAAATAACAGCCATAATAGTCACGGCTAATGTGCTCACCCTGTACCAGGCATTGGCAGCACTGTGTGTGTGAGCAAATACACTTCACCTTAATCCCACCAGTTTACAAGGTAGGCACGACTGCTAGGTCTAATTTGTAGGTGCGTATACTCAGGCGTGGAGTGACTTGATCAGACAGGGGAGGCCGAACCAAGAATCCACACTGTCACCTACCCTCTTGTACTTGCCTCCATGGGTAAGGCCCTCGGAAGTTTAAGACCTTTCCTATCTGGTTGCGGTTGCCTGTTCTTTAATCCTTTCTCTTTTCTGAAGTCTTATCATTTTGACTTTTAGCTTGTCATAAATTTGACTAAGTCTCCATCAAAGGTTTTTTTTTTTAAGATTTTATTTATTCATTTGAGATAGAGCATGAGTGGCAGAGGGGGTGGAGTGCAGGCAGAGGGAGAGGGAGAAGCAGACTCCTCGCTGAGCACAGAGCCGGACGTGGGACTCGATCCCAAGACCTGGAGATCACGACCTGAGCCGAGGGCAGACGCTTAACCGACTGAGCCACCCAGATGTCCCTACAATGAATTTTTGAGCATATAATTTTTTTCTTAAATTCTACACCAGGTGGCATTTTTTTGAAAGCAGGACCTTCCATTTCTAAGCCAGATGTGACTTGCTGAGGAGTGAGGGAAAGAGCCGTGATGGTTGAGAGGGAGGACAGTACAGAGGAGAGTGACAGCCGGACTGGCTGGGACAAGCCATCGCTGTAGTAAGCAGCCAGGCAAGGCAGGGAGCAGGTGCACCCCTGGGGCATGGAAGGCTCCCTAAGAAGGCCACGGATGGCCTCTGGGGAAGAAGTCACCACCGTGAACCTGATCTTTGCCCCAGTCCCTCCCACTGGTCTCCTGTTTTGCTCCTGCTTCCCATGCTGCTGATGCTGCTGGTCCGTGGACCACACCTTGAGGAGCAGGGGTATAGACAACGTGATCCCGTGCCCTTTGTAGCTCCTGCAAGTTCGTTGGCATCCTAGCTTCGAATGCGTTTTTCCTTTTATCTGATTTTCGCTAATACTTCTTCCTGCGTGCTGTTACGTTCTAATATCACAGGACGTTACCCAGTATGGCTTACTGACACTCGGTGCCTAGATCCAGTGCTCAACGGGCATTCACCATGGTGATCTTCTGTCACTGCTTCATTTGTTTGCTCTACTAATGCTTTATAGAGAAACTGTGCTCCGTCGGCTAGTTGGTCATGTAGTGACACTGTTCATGGTGGATAAAAACATTTTTAAAGGGAAAATTATGAGTTCTAATAATAAAGGGCTGGTTGGCCAGCATGCTCCAAAGCTGATCGTCTAACACTTGGTGGCATCATTATGAACTCATGAATTTAAGCATGTTGCGGGTTTTGCAGCCCGTTGGAGTTAGCGTCCTCACTGATGGTCAGATCCTCCTACTAAACATTCCCCCACAGGCGTTTACCGTGTTTGTTACAGTTAATCCTACACGTTGTCCCTTTTATTGCCTTTGATGGTGGGTCTTTTTGTCCAGAATCACTTTTCATTATATGACTGACATATATATTAATTTCAGAATATTAATTTTATACCCAGGTAACCAGCCGTATATATTGTTTTTCACATTTGTTCTATATTTGATTTTCCTGGGTTTTCCAGGTATGTCATCACATCATCTGCAAATTGTGCTCTTTTTCATCTTTATTTTTGAGATCTGCCCCTCCGTTTGCTGTTTGCTTAATTGTGTCAGCTGATAGGAAATAGTAGGGCTAAGAGGCAGTTCCTTTTCCTTGTCTGACTTTAGCAGGAGTGTCCCCGGTGTTTCCTCGTTGAGTATTGTAGTGCCGGAAGTGGACTGAACATTTAACGAGAGCCCTAGGTGATTCGTGTTTGTTCTCCTAGAGAAGTTAATTTCTGTTTGAGAAGTTTTTGGTTTGTGGTTAGATTCGTTTGTGTTTTCATTTTCCTTAAAAGGAAACAAAATGTTATTTTTTTCCAGATTTAGAGTCACCGTATGGGACCAAGAGTTTACCTACAGAAAAGGGCATTTATGAAATAAATTTATCCAAATGGAACTCAAATGGAAGAAGTAAATCCCTTGGCCTTGACTGGATGTGTGAAGGTGAGTTTGAAGGACCACGGGGCCAAGAGGGCTGTTTCAATCAACTGATAATCAACTGTGAGAAAACGCCCACTTGTAGAGAAAATACCTCTGTTAGGCCACATCAAAGACTTCATACTAGGGAGAATTCCTATGAATGTAAGGAATGTGGGAAGGCCTTTAGTCGTGGCTACCAGCTCACTCAGCATCAGAAAATTCACACGGGTGAGAAACCCTACGAATGTAAGGAATGTAAAAAGGCCTTTCGTTGGGGTAATCAACTCACTCAGCATCAGAAAATCCACACTGGTGAGAAACCCTATGAATGTAAGGACTGTGGGAAGGCCTTTAGATGGGGTTCAAGCCTCGTCATTCATAAGAGAATCCATACGGGTGAGAAACCCTATGAATGTAAGGACTGCGGGAAAGCCTTTAGACGTGGTGACGAGCTCACTCAGCATCAGAGATTTCACACTGGGGAGAAAGACTATGAATGTAAAGACTGTGGCAAGACCTTTAGCCGTGTGTATAAACTCATTCAGCACAAGAGAATCCATAGTGGCGAGAAACCCTATGAATGTAAGGACTGTGGGAAGGCCTTTATCTGTGGCTCGAGCCTCGTTCAGCATAAGAGAATTCATACTGGCGAGAAGCCCTATGAATGCCAGGAATGTGGGAAGGCCTTTACTCGAGTCAATTATCTCACTCAGCATCAGAAAATCCACACTGGTGAGAAACCCCACGAATGTAAGGAGTGTGGGAAGGCCTTTCGCTGGGGTTCGAGCCTTGTTAAACATGAGAGAATTCATACTGGTGAGAAGCCATATAAGTGCACAGAATGTGGGAAGGCCTTTAATTGTGGCTACCACCTCACCCAGCACGAGAGAATCCACACTGGTGAAACGCCTTACAAGTGTAAGGAGTGTGGGAAGGCCTTCATCTATGGGTCAAGCCTCGTTAAACATGAGAGGATTCATACAGGGGAGAAACCCTATGAATGTAAAGAGTGTGGGAAGGCCTTTAGTCATGGCCATCAACTTACACAGCATCAGAAAATTCACACTGGGGAGAAATCCTTTGAGTGTAAGGAATGTGGGAAGGCGTGTAACCACGTGAACCATCAGAGAGTTCACACTGCTGAAAAACCTACTGAACAAGAAGAAGGTGCAGAAGCTTCTATACAACATTCATTCCTTCCACAGCACAAGGAAAATCCATGATACAGTTTAACATAAGAAAGCCTTCAGTGGTCACTCTCCTGCTTATAAGCATCTCAGAATAGTCATCCTCCAGACAAATTTGGAGAATGGAGAGATCACTTTTTCTTAGTGATCACAACACACTCAGTGTAGACTTGTTTTTTCGTTTTGCCACATCGGTTTAATGAGTGGATAGAAGCCTCCCGCTACCATTCGAGCTCCGCCTCACTTCACATTTGTTCTAGGGAATAACTGCTGATGTAACATATGTGGAAAAGCCTCTCGCCATGGTACACACCCTCCCTGTTACCATCACCATCCCACCTCTTTACTGCTGTGACACACTGGGAAAATGACCTGTTACCCCTGTGTGTTGTGTGTGAAATGGGGATAATCACATGTACCTAATACTGCTGTTGTGGTGACTGAGTTTGGTACACGTAAACTCTCTGGAGGTGTATTTGGAACATTGTGTAAGCTCAATAAATATTAGCTGCTGTTGTTCTTACCATCACGACTGTTAGTGTTGCTCTTAGTGAATTCCTACAGGAATACCCTCTGTGGGTACAAAGAATTAGAAGAGACGGTCAAGCTTGTAGAAGAAAATATAGGAGATTACGGTCACAGCCCTGGGTGGATGGTGTTTCTTAGTACACAGAAGACGCTAAACATAAAATAGAAAGTTTATACGTTGGACTTTCTCGAAAGGACAAAGTTCTGTTCATCAAGTGACACCATGAAGACTGAAAAAAGCAAGAGGCAGACTGGGAGAAGTAATACTTAATCTCCATGCACCAGGTAAAGGACTCACATAGAAAACAGAATCCCCCAAGTCAGTAATAAATCCGTTTTAAAGGGGTGAGGGGACTTAAATAAGCACAAGAGAAGATGGCCAAATGGTCAGTGAGCAAGTGAAAACAGGCTCGACATCATTTCTCATCAAGGAAATGGAGGAGTGAGGGGACTTAAATAAGCACTTACAAGAGAAGATGGCCAAATGGTCAGTGAGCAAGTGAAAACAGGCTCAACATCATTTCTCATCAAGGAAACGCAAAGTAAAACCACCATGAGGTTTCACTAGACAATCACTAGAATAGCCAACATTAAAATGACATATGAGCCTGGCACTTTGTTGGGTGGTCACATGCGACCTGTCCAGGAAGGGATGGGGCCAGCACATGGGACCTCCACCAGCAGCAAGGGCAAAGAGGTGATGCTTGAGGAGGGCGAGTGACTGTGTCCTGGGGGAGGGGCCGGGGCCCGGGATCCAGTCCTGGAAGGGTTGAGGCAGCAGTTAGACTTAGGAGGGGCCCGAGCCATCTCAAGTGGTCAGTCCTGGAGGGAAGTGAGTGGGTCCTTTTGTGGAAAGGACCAGAGCCCACAGGAGTGAGCGGAGAAGCTGGGGGAGGAATGGCTAGTGCTTAGGTCCTGGGAGACTCAAGGAGAGTCCAGGGAGCCTTGGAGAGCTGGAAGACTCGAAGGCTCATGAGTGTGGCCTGGGAGACTGAAGAGAGCCTTGGCACTGGGCTGGCAGTGCGGTTAGAGCACAGAGAAGCGTCCCGCAAAGGCCCACGGGACCCAGAGTCGCGGGTCAAAGTCGGGCTTCTGTGTGGTTTGCCTCAGGGTTGGGGTGCCAGTATCCACAGACCACAGGTGTGGGTGGGTGCTGTCCTGAATAAATGGAGGAGGTGGAGGGGTGAGGGCAAGGGGAGGAGTATGATGGGGGAGGGACATGAGGGGACAGAACTGGAAGGGTAGTGGGGGGGCCATAAAGGGGAACACGAAGGTCACAGTGGAGAAAGCACTGACAAACTGGAAGCCCCAGGGGGAGAGGCAGTAGTCTGCAGGCCTCGGTGAACACTGCCTGCATGCACGGGGGCGATCCACAGAAGGAAATGGGGAGAGCGTGTATCTGTCAAGACTCCTGGCTCAAGGAGCAAAAACCTAATTCAAGCAGCCGAGGGGAGTAGGGTGCAGAGGAGTCACTCCGTTTTAGCCTCCGGTGGACTCAGGCTCCCACAGAACGTCAGGCTCTGCCGTGAGCTTGGCCTCTGCTTCCTTAGGGTAGCCTTTGTGCTGAGGCTGCACGCGGCGGTCCTGACCACACCAGGGTCCGTCATCCTAGGACTTGCAGTACCGGCTAGAAAAAGTCTCCCAGACACTCCACAGCTTTTGCAGAATGGAGTCTTGCTGACTGGCTGGTGCAGGAGTCTGTCCTGGAAACTGCCCATGGCAGGGTGGATTGGAAACACCCCAGGTGCCCCCCAAGCCTTACGACCACCCTGGAGCTCACCTAAGGCTCCCAGACAGAGGGTGGGGCTGGCGATTTTAACAGCAGGAGCTCTCAGGAACAGTGACCGGCTACCGGGCAGGCAGAGTCGGCAGCTGTCCACAGCAGGCCAGGAGAACATTCCTGCAACCGGATGAAGGCATGGATTTGGGAGAGGCTGGCCGCCCCTTTGCTGGTCTGTGTAGGGGTGGGGCGGGTGGAGGCAGCATCTCAGCCCTTCTGTCCCTCTTCAGTTTTAAAATCACCCTTACAGGGTGCCTGGGTGGCTCAGTTGGTTAAGCGACTGCCTTCGGCTCAGGTCATGATCCTGGAGTCCCGGGATCGAGTCCCGCATCGGGCTCCTTGCTCAGTAGGGAGTCTGCTTCTCCCTCTGACCCTCCCCCCTCTCATATGCTCTCTCTCATTCTCTCTCTCTCAAATAAATAAATAAAATCTTAAAAAATAAAATAAAGTCACCCTTACAAAGAGCAGTACAACACTGGATCTGGGGATGGAGGGAGGTCCATAAATCCAGGAGTTCAAGTCGATAGTGGCATGGTGCAACCTTGGCCTGGCCTCCTTTTCTGTTCACTAGCGCTCCAGAGTTTGTCGTAAAATTGCCTGCAACTTCCAGTTTACACAGAACGGTTCATGTTCTCCACTAGTCCAAGAGGCTAGAAGCATATGCTGTCTGAATGTCCTGTGTAACTTCTAACACCGTATTTTATACTTTCTAAGTGTCATCTGAAAGTGGGCCTCCTTTCTAGGCCTCCAGCACACTATTACTTTGTTAGCATCCTGCACGCAGTTCAGGTTCTTCTTCTAGCGCTTGCACGGCTTGCCTGAAAATTGCCGAAGTTCCCAGTATCATGCCATTCAACCAGGGTTTCCATTTTTTTGCCTGGTAGCCAGTCCCATCCCAGCATTTTGTCCTCTACATCTGACCTCCATTCCCTTTACAACAAAGGCCCCCTTTGTTCCACAATTTCAACATTAAAAACCTTCTGCTTTCTTTGGACTGTTTTCTTAATCTCGTTTTGAAGACTGTAATCTCCCAGTGGTTGTCACTCTGGCGTCAGAGTTCTGACGAGTTTTTTCTTGCTGCCCATCAAAGTGTCAGTACATAATCCTTGCTTCAGGCTCAGATTTTGAGAGAATAAGGTTTAAAGCATCTTCATGCAGTTCTGTTAAATCACTATTCGTTTGCCTCTGGTGCATATCCAAAACAAGTTTCTACTGGTTCACTGGTTTATTGTCTGTGCTCTCCGTTTGAGTGTGAGTTCTTGAATCCTGTGACCCTTTTTGGCTTGTTCACATTTGACTCCTAACCCCTTTGAACAGTAAGCACCATGTACGTTATAGGCAGTCAAGAAATGTCCGTTGAACAAATGAGTTTTATTGAGCTTCAGTGATGCATTAATTGATGATTCCCTTCTCAAATATATGAGCATAAGACATACTTTATCATTAAGGATATGTCTAAAAGTTGTTGCAAGTCTTCCTGAGATCTCATGGCAGGGAGGAATGATACAAGGCGCTGAAAGGAAAGGTTTCCAACCAAGAATTCTTTATCTGTCAAAACCGTCCTTCAAAAACAAGAGAGAAATTAAGACAAAAGGTAAAGGAGTGACTTGCTAACAGATCTGCCCTACAAGAGATGCCAAAGGGAGTCCTTCAGGCTGAAATGAAAGGACCTTCAACTATAACTTGAAGACATATAAAGAAACAGTAACTACACAGGTGAGTATAAAAGCCAGTGAGTGATACACCTTTTGTTTATAATCCCTCTTATTTCCTACATGATTTAAAGGATAAATGCGTAAGAAATGACCAGTCTGTGTTAATGGGCACAGAACATACAAAGCTGTAACTGACCATGACAAGCAGGAATTGGGTAAGAGCTGGGTGGGAGCAGTGTCTCCATTACGGATTCTAGGTTGGCATCAGTTCAAATAGATGGTTATAAATTTAGGATGTCAGTTATCCCTATGGTAATCATTAAGAAAATATCTTTATAGGGCGCCTGGGTGGCTCGGTTGGTTGAGCGACTGCCTTCTGCTCAGGTCATTATCCCAGAGTCCTGGATCGAGTCCCACATTGGGCTCCCAGCTCAGCGGGGAGCCTGCTTCTCCCTCTGACCTGCTCCCCTCTCATGCTGTTTCTCTCTCTCTCTCAAATAAATAAAATCTTAAAAAAATATATATCTTTATAAACATGAATTCCTTCCTTGTCCTTTAGATAGCTAGAGTGGCTACATTAATCAGACAAAACAGGCTTCAAGTCTAAAACTTTTACAGGAAACAAGGACATCATATATTAATAAAATTCATATACCAAGTATATACCCACCAAAGGAACCTCAAAATACATGAACTTTGACAAATGACGAGAGAAATAATTCTGCAGTCATAGTTAAAGATTTCAGTACCCCCACTTTAAATCATGGTTAGAACATCTGGACAAGAGATTGATTTGAAAAAATAGAAGACCCACACCTGGGTGTCTCAGTTGGTTAAGCATCTGACTATTGGTTTTGGCTCAGGTCATGATCTCAAGAGCTGTGGGATTGAGCCCAACATCGGGCTCCACACTGAGCAGGGAGTCTGCTTAAGGATTCTCTCTCCCTCTGCCTTCCCTTGCTCGTGCACTCACACGTGCGCTTCCCCACCACCCCACTAAAATCTTTTTAAAAAAAATTCTCCCTCTGCCCCTCCCCCTGCTCACATACTCATAAATCAATCTATTTAAAAATAACAAAAAAATAAAAGACTACACTACAGACCCAAGTAGACCTAACAGACACAGCACCACCAGCAACAGAGCACACAGAGAGCATTCTCCAGGACAGACCATATGTTAGGCCGCAAAGCAAGTCTCAACAAACTGAAAAGCACTGGAATCCTAGCATCTATTCCACCCACTATGGAATCAAACTAGAAATCAACAGAAGGAGAGGAAAATCGTATGGAAATTAAACCACACTCTACGACAAACAGGTCAAAGAAGAGCTCACAAGGAAACTAGAAAACAGGAGCGGAAATTACGTGTGGGATGACATGAAAGCAGTGCTCAGAAGGACACTTAGAGCAGTAAACACCTACATTTGAAAAGATAGGAAACCAGGAAAAGCTAGCAGAAGGAAGAAAATAACGGACTGGAGTGGAGGAAAAATGAAATGGAGAATAGAAAAATGGTACAAAGGGGCACCTGGGTGGCTCAGTTGAGCATCCGACTCTTGATCTCAGCTCAGGTCTTGATCTCAGGGTCATGAATGCAGGTCCTGTGTTGGGCTCCATGCTGGGTGTGGAGCCTACTTAAAAAAAAAAAAAATACAAAGAATTAAAATTAGTTCTTTGAAAAAATCAAAATTGACAAGCCTTTGGCTAGGTTGACTAAGAGAAGAAAGTAATAAAGTAATTATACAAAGAAAAGCCAGAGATCACTAGCGATCCTTCCAGTCTCTTGTAGGCATAGGTGGCTAAAGTGAAGCCCCTCAAAACACGAGGTGAATCTGAATGCATCAACACAGCTGAGCACGTTCCATTCCACCAAACCCAGGGCTTTGCCTACCAAGAACCAAATAGTAAATATTTTAGGTTTTGCAGGCCACATATACTCTGAGTCACATATTCCTCTTTTTTTTTTTTTTTTTTACAAGCTTTTAAAAACAAAAACCACTCTTAGCCTCTAGACCATACAAAAATAGGGCCACAAGCAATATTTAGGCCATGGACTATAGTTTACCTGAGTACTGAACTACACCAACGTGTGAGCATGGGAGAAGATTATCTAGAGCATCATCCAGCATGGTAGCCGGTAGCTACATACCATTATCGGGCTCTTGAAATGTGGCTAGGTGGTAAAGTAAGTGTAAAAATATATACTGGAATTTGCAGACTGTCCAGAAATAAAAAAGCAAAATACTTCATTAATAATTTTTACATTTAGGGCGCCTGGGTGGCTCAGGTCATGATCCCAGGGTCCTGGGATCGAGCCCCGTGTCAGGCTCCTTGCTCAATGGGGAGCCTGCTTCTCCCTCCCTCTGCCTCTCCTCCCCATTTGTTGTCTCTCTTTCAAATAACATTTATTATATGTTGAAATAACATTTTGGATATACTGAGCTAAATAAAATCTATTACTAAAATTAGTTTTACCTGTTCTTTGCTTTTTTTTTTTTACGTGATACTAGAACATTTTAAATCACCTATGTGGCTCTCTTTGTATCTGTTTGGAGAGCACTATTCTCTACTGCTGCTATTTGGCAATATTTGCCAAAACTTTTAAGTGTATATGCTTTGACTCGGCATTTCCACTTAGAAGAATGTATTTTATAGCATTACACATATCAACTTTCCCATAGAATCTCCTCTTATTCTCAGGGTCTCCTTGGTGAAAATTACATTGATCGTTGACTTCCCCTGGAGAATCGTGGGAGGGGGCATCGGAGCGTTGGTATGAGGCAAACTCACGGACAGGTCCATCAAACATTTCCACATCTGGTTATACCTGGTTACTAGGAAGGACAACCTGTGCACTGTCTTTTGCTAGACAGACTTCATATCCTTTCAACTACTATATAATGAGTAAACTAGCCAACTGTGAATTTCAAATACATTTAAATACACTGGCAAATCTCTAGCAAGGTTTAGTAACCTACCCAACAGTCCTACAGCTAAAATAGAGCCAAAACAGAGCTGGACACCAAAGCCTGTGTTTCTAACCACTGCTCTCCTCAGTGCCCAACCCAGTGCTAGGTCTTAAGAAGCCCTTAAGGGACTCCTATACTTTTCTTTACAACTTCTACGTCAGAAGAGCAGAACTGGATTGTAGATAAGAGGGCTGGGAACTCACAGCCTGAGTGGTGAATCGGCTCAAGAAGTATGTTTCATTTGGCTAAAAGAAGCTTTTTTTTTTTTTAGATTTTTATTTGAGAGAAAGCACACGTGTGCGTGATCGAGTTGGGTGAAGGGCAGAGGGAGGAGAAGATGATCCCGGGACTCTGGGATCGTGACCTGAGCTGCAGGCAGACGCCTAACTGACTGAGCCACCCAGGTGCCCCTAAAAAGCTTTTTAAACGATTTTTTAGTCAAGAAAAATACTTTTTTTTTTTAAAGATTTTATTTATTTGACAGCGAGATAGCGAGAGCAAGAACACAAGCAGGGGGAGTGGGAGAGGGAGAGGGAGAAGCAGGCTTCCCAGGGAGCAGGGAGCCTGATGCAGGGCTTGATCCCAGGACCCTGAAATCATGACCTGAGCCAAAGGCAGATGCTTAACCGACTGAGCCACCCAGGCGCCCCAAGAAAAATACTTTGATAGACTTGTCGAATCAATACATTGTACACCTGAAACTAATGTCACATTGTCAACTACATTTTAAACACACACACACACACACACACACACACACTTTGACAAGTCTGGGCTTGGACCGAGAGGTCTCCAGGCAGGACCTCAGTGGGAGACCGAAAGCATGAGCGGAGGAGGGCCTCGTGCTTCTGGCCCTGCTGGTAAACAAGAGACACGCTGCTGTAGATGTGGCAGGAGATTGAGGGAGTCTGGAATTTGGGATCTTTTCAGGACATACAGGGGCGGCTTCACTGAGAATGTGGCTTTTGAATAAATACGAGATAGATGCCGGTGTCCCAAGAAAAGGTTTCAGAGAACGTTTGTAGAAAGCAAAAATGCAGATACAAGTTTCAATTGTACCATCACAGTGTTAAACTTCGATAGAGATGAATCCCAGCCACATGCTCAGCACACGTCTCATCACTAGCTCTCCCCGCAGGGATCTTGAGCATGTTTTTAACCTACAGGTCAAGGGCATTACCCACAGCTCCCGTGTAAGACCCTTGGGTTGCTCTGTACCACGCTGGCCCCAGAATCCACATTACTCATCCCTGCAGCCCTGTCTTTAATAAAACTCACATTCAACAATGATTACAGTAACACTCTGACGTAGGTATCGTTCTTCCGATTTGCCATGAGGACACAGAGATGCAGTTAAGGTTACGTAACTTGCCGAAGGTCACACCAATACTGCACAGTGACTCTGGGCTCAACCCCAGCCAGTCTGCCTAGTTTCGCTAGGACGAGCAAAATGGCAATATTTCTAACGCTGTTAATCCTCCTCCATCTATGTTTTCAAATTCACCGAATAACTTCGGTACTCAGTTTCTTGACCTCCACCCCTGCAGTCGTCACTCTCCTGGAGTTGTTCACCCCACAGACAATCCTGGCCTTGGCTATTACCAACACCTGCAGCATCTAGAATCTCAGTTTCAAGCGTTGTGTTCTGCTGTCTTGTCTTTCAGTTCCACCCAACGGCACCCACTGATCAACCACCATGACTTCGCACACCGCCCCCATTTCTCGCAATGCTGTTTTCTTCAACTCACAACTTTTCCTCATCAACCCTACTGTGTAGGGTTGCTTACTCCCTGGTGTAAGCCACCCCACCTGCACATTCCATAGAGGCTCAAAGTCTCCCTTGAACCACAAGACACCTCCAGTGTATGGAGGGATTCCACAGAGCATCTATTTCCTGTGGTTAAGCTAATTCAGCACTCAGGATGTTTTTGTCAAGAGTGTGGGAGCTCGAGACTGGTGGCTGTTGATCACTGTCCTTCTCCAAGCTGTGTCGGATCCCATATCCAAAGTATATGGCAAATCCTAGTAGAGAAATGAGACAAACTGATGGAAAAGTAGGTACTCCCCCCACTTAGAAGTGCACAACAGGCCTTCTTCTAAGAGTACCACAGAAATGTAAAGAAAGATGATCACTTACACAAGGATATAAATCAATCATATCTCAATAAAGCTGGCGGGAAAATAAAAATGACCAGTTCTCTTGGACATTTTGAAATGATCGACTTCATCTGATATTATGCTCTTTCTTAGAGTCTCCTTTGTCTAATATTAACATAGGTATGCCAGCTTTCTGTGACCACTTGCAAGATGTGTCTCTTCCCTTCCTTTTACTTCCAGTCTGTTTGGGCCCTAATATTTAAAGTACAATTCTTCAGGGGTGCTTGGCTGGCTCAGTCGGTAGATCACATGAGTCTTGATCTCGGGGCGGGGGGTTGAGTTTGAGCCCTGCACTGGGGATAGAGATTATTTTTTTAATTAAAAAAATAAAAAAGTACAATTCTTGACACAACATAGAGGTGAAACCTGCGTTTTCTTCCCATGTGGCAATCTGTGTTTTCGCTGGAAATAGGCACAAGAAGGCACTTCTTATGTGCAGGTAATATTTTATTCCTTCCTCTGGTTGCTGGTTACATTGCTGGTACCTTGTGAAAATTCATCTTGCTGCATATTTATGAAGTATGCAATTTTATGTATATTATGCTTTTAAAAGTTTACTTAAAAATTAAACAAGATTAAAGGCATTTTTGTCCACTGGCAATAAATACAGTGCTCTAATCGCATCCCACCTTCACATTCCATAGAGGCTCAAAGTCTCCCTTGAACCAGAAGATATCTCCAGTGTATGGAGGGATTCCACAGAGCATCTATTTCCTGTGGTTAAGCTAATTCAGCACTCGGGATGTTTTTGTCAAGAGTGTGGGAGCTGGGGTGCCTGGGTGGCTCAGTTGGTTAAGCGACTGCCTTCGGCTCAGGTCATGATCCTGGAGTCCCGGGATCGAGTCCCGCATCGGGCTCCCTGCTCGGCGGGGAGTCTGCTTCTCCCTCTGAACCTCCTCCCTCTCATGCTCTCTGTCTCTCATTCTCTCTCTCAAAATAAATAAATAAATAAAATCTTTTAAAAAAAAAAAAAAGTGTGGGAGCTGGAGACTGGTGGCTGTTGATCACTGTCATTCTCCAAGCTGTGTCGGATCCCATATCCAAAGTATATGGCAAATCCTAGTAGAGAAATGAGACAAACTGATGGAAAAGTAGGTACTCCCCCCACTTAGAAGTACCCAACAAGCCTTCTACTATGGCCTCTGAGACAGTTTTGGGGAAAGGTAGTAGGAGGAGAATTGAGTTGCAGCCCCTGAGAAGCCTGTTTTTCCCAGAAAGCCACTTACCAATCACCATCCAAATGCCAAATCGGGCCCAGGTCCCAGCGGTCATCTGCATCATCAAGTAAACATTCACAAAGATGCTCAGCAGTGGGAGCACAGGCAAAGCAGGGACCTGTGGGCAAAGTCAGTTAATCGCTGGACACAGCACGGATGTCTGCAAGGGAGATCCCCACCCCACCTGGGTGGGAAGGAAGACTCCACTCCTAGGCTGCGCCTTCGGTGCCTACTCATAGCCCACTGAGTGTTCCCGAAGGAGTGGGTGTTGGCTAATGGAGGTAACCAAGTACTGAGTGCGGATTAGGAAATAGTTCATTGTCTTAGCAACTGACCATTTTCTTCCCTGACCCAGCCAAGAGTGGTAGACTTCAAAGCATACAGAGTTCATTCACTCAAGGTGGAGAGTCTGGGGGACATAGGTCACCTACCTTGAAGTGAAGGGGAGTGGGGTTCTGGGGCTGTCTCAGATTATGAAAGTGAGCCCAATAATGAGCATCAGGAGCAACACGGCCCCTGTGGTATACACCGGGTCTCCGGACAGCAGATGGCTGGGCCACTGGGCCAGTATCAGGCACAGGATCGTCAGCAGGAGAGCTGCAAGGGTCAAGTGGCAGGAGAACAGGTCCAACTCCAGACGCCAAATATGTCAAGACCTTGGGTCACACCCCACCCCAAAACTGCCCCCATCAAGAAGGGTCACCATCTCTCTGAGCCTCCTCCTCAGCTCCAAAGACACACTCCCACGCCATCCCGCCACAGACCGAAACCCCACTGCTCACCAAGCACTAAGGTACATGTATGGACAATGCGCCCGGATTTCAGAGTCGAGGTGGTGTTGACCGGGTTATGCAGACTCGGCAGATCCTGTGCGGTTCCCACTTCAGGTACAGACTGTGAAGAACCTGCTTGAGCTGCAGGCTTTATCTCACTTATTTCCACCTCTGTTCTCTCGTTCTTGCTTAAATTCTCATCTGGCTGGTACCTGAATGAGAGGTATTTAGGCAATATGAACACCAGCCCCTACTCATCCAACATCGGGCAGCCCGATCCACCTTTACGCGCTCTGAGAGCCATAGGACACTTAGGAGGCAGCATGGAGCAGAGGAGGATTAGCTCCTCATCAATCCCCATGAGTCCAAGAACCCCCCGTCAAGATGCAGTGGAGTCTCACCTGAGAACAAGAACGGGAAAGACCACCAGGAGTAAACAAGCAGGGTCCCAATTGACATGAGGTCCACAAGATCACTGAGCTCGAAGAGGAATGCCATGAATGCTAGAATGAGGCACAAACGAGGTGGGGGAGGGGGATGAAGAACCACTGGAAATATCCAAGGTAAGGAAACTGATCGAAGGAATGGGTTTTGTTTCCTCACCTGCAAAAGTTCCAGACACTATGGTGGCCACGATGGGGGTGTGTGTGCGGGGATGAATCCAGGCGAGTCCCCGGAAAAGGAGCCCACTCATCTGCCATTGTGTAGATCACTCAAGGCATGGGGAACATGGTACCCAGGAGGCTGGAGGAGAAAACGGGAAAGTACGTGAGCTCGTGGAGGAGCACGACAGACCCCAGCCGGCGTGAGGTCAGGTGTCTCTCCCTCTCGTCTCTCAATCCCAAGGGCTGGGATACCTGAGAATCTCCCAGACAGGGAGAAGGCAGACACTGACCTGGATGAAAGAGCACAGAGGGTTCCAGTAGCCACGGTGTATCTGGCAGGGACCCATCCCACATGGAGAAACGCCTGTGGCAAGGGGCTGCTGGGATGAATCTGGTAGTAGGGCATCATGAGGGTAAGTGCAGCTGAGACACCAAAATACGCCAAAAAGCAGATGAAGAGTGAGATTATGATGCTTAAGGGGATGGAACGCTGAGGATTACGGGCTTCTTCCCCTGCAGGATGGGTGGATGTACTGGGTCAGGAAAACACTGGGGTGAAGGCACGAAATCCTCGTCCCTCGTCAACCTTCAGAAGCAGGCTACCCCGCCTACCAACCGTCCGCCCTGATGGGCAGAGTGACCTTGTTACCTGTAGCGGTAACGCAATCAAAACCAATGAATGCGTAGAAACACATCGCGGCTCCATGGAGAATGCCCTCAAAGCCAAAAGGCAGAAACCCTCCAGAGCCCAGATGGCCCAAGCTGTGGTGAGAAGGAATAAGAAGGACACGGGGGCAAGTGTTCAGCCATCTCTACTGACGGTTCCGTCAGTTCCGTAAGTCCTGGGCTCCATTCCCCTTGCTCATCATCTGGATCCACCGGCCCACCACAGTCCTCTTTATTCCCCACCACGTTCCCAGCTGTACCCCCCCCACTCTCTATTGTGGCCAAGAGTGCCCGCCTAACCTAGAAGTGTCATTGGATGCAGAGATGGCCAGTTTGTAGTCCTATTCAGTGAGCTGCCAGTGGTGCAGATCTCCCTTCATGAAGCCAGAGAGGATGACGAAGCTAAGAACCAAAAGGTTCACGCCCGTGAACACCTTGGTAACCAGGGCCGACTCACTAGCTCCCAGGACCAGGAGTCCTGTGGGAAAGATGGAATACGAAATACGCAAAATAACTCAACCCCTACGGACAGAAAGCAGACCGGTGGTCGCCAGGGGCTGGGGGGACAGGGGATGAGCAGTGCCTGCTTAGTAGGTACGAGGGTTCCTTCTTGGGGGTACTGGTCCTTTTGGGGTTTGGAACGACATGCCCTCTAAGATGGTTAATTTCTTATTGTGGTAATCAGCCTGTGATATACAAGCGCACCAAAGCATCATGCTGTACACCTTGAACTTGCACAAGGCTGTATGTCAATTAAATCTCAGTCAAGCTGGGAATAATAAAATGAAGTGGCTAACTGGATGTTATGTGAATTTCAACTCAATTGAAAAAACCTTTGGTCTCAGTACAAAGGAAGACGTGTCAGTCTAAATGAATGATTCTCAGCTGGGCATGACTTTGTTACCCAAGGGCCATCTGGCAATGTCTGGAGACATTCTGACTGTCACAGTTTGGGGGGTGGGTACCATCGGCATCCAGGGAGTAGAGGCCAGGGACACTACTCAACATGCAGCAATGATTAAAACACACACACACACACGTACACACACACCAGTAATGCACGGGACAGCCCTCCACACCAAAGACACTGATCCAGCCCAAAATGTCAGTGACGCCCAGGGACAGAAGCAGTGGTCTAAGACTGGCCTTCCCGTTTCTCAGCACGGACCCTCCCTCCCAGGGCTGTCCCCCATTCTGTGCACAGCTCCCCCTCCGCACCCCGCTCTTGCCATCCTAGACGACGCGGGCCTCACCAGTGAGCAGCAACACCAGGCCCAGCACGAAGAAGTCCAGGTGTGTGGCCAGCACGCGGGGGACGCGCAGAGAGAAACCTCCCTTCAGGAGCCGAGAGACCTGGTTCCCAGTCAAGTCGTCGAAGGCGGAGCTCCAGGCCCTGGCCACGCTGGCGGCACCTGCGGGCGGAGGAGGAGGAGGAATGTTCACTGACAAACGTAACTGAACTCCTACTATGCGCCATGGGATATCTTGGCGGGGGTGGGCAGGAAGAAACCAGACAAAATACCTAGTTTCCTTTCATGGGGTAGGGAGCGCAGACACAGAGGATTCATAAAATAGATCAACTATTTAATATGGTTAGAAAGAGATCGAGGTGGGCGCCTGGGTGGCTCAGTTGGTTAAGCGACTGCCTTCGGCTCAGGTCATGATCCTGGAGTCCCGGGATCGAGTCCCACATCAGGCTCCCTGCTCAGTGCGGGGTCTGCTTCTCCCTCTGACCCTCTTCCCTCTCGTGCTCTCTCTCATTCTCTCTCTCAAATAAATAAATAAAAATCTTTAAAAAAAAAAACAAGCAAAACCTTGGAGGGAAAGAAAGAGATCGAGGTTATGCCAGGCAAGAAAACAGGGAAGCTGGGAATTGGGGAGGATGGGCCTTCCCAAACTCGTCTCCCTCCCTCCCACCGGAGCTCCGCCTCCCCCCATCCTACGGTCCCCATGCCTTCCTGGCTCCCGGTCCTATCATTCTAGGAAAGCAGGACAGAGTTGAGTAGAATGAAGTTTTGGGGTTTTCCTGCACTATGACCCACCTCCCCCCACAAGGCAGATAACAAAACGCTCACGATGCAGTGAAGCCTCTTTTCCCAACCTTCAGTCCCTCGCTCCCCCCACCTTCCCCCCCACCTCACCGATGACATAGGAGAGTATGAGGTTCCAGCCAGTGACGAAAGCACACAATTGTCCCACTGTGACATAGCTGTAGAGATACGCAGAGCCAGAGCCCGGCACGCGGGCCCCAAACTCCACATAGCGGAGCCCGGACAGCACAGAAGACAGGGCGGCCACCAGGAAGCAGACGGTGATGGCCGGCCCCGCTTTGTCCTTGGCCACTTCGCCCGCTAGGATGTACACACCCGCTCCCAGGGTGCTGCCCACGCCCAAGGCCACCAGATCGAGGGTGCTCAGGCACCGGGCCAAGCGACTCGCAGCCCCCTCCCTCGGCCCCAGGGGCTGCCTGCGCACCAGCTTCCGGCCAAACCAGCAAACGTGCTGACACAGCATCCTCGGTGGAGTTGAGGACTGGAGGCGGAGGCCACGGTCTGCGGAGAAAACGAGAGAACGCCGTCAAGAACGTCCATCCCCCGTGGCCCTGGGCGTCGTCGGGCAGAAAACCATCCCACAGAGCAGTGATGACAGGACATCCTGGGCCAGTCACCCATCTCTGCGCCTCCGTTTCCTGTTTCCTCAAATGTAAGAAGACGTTTAATATGTTTCAAAGTTACCTGGAGGGTTACTTGAAAAGAAGCAAGCAAAAGCTTGCCGGACGGTAAAGCTCATCCCCGTGAGCTGGGGGACAAGAGCCCTGACCTCCGAAGCCAGACCATCCAGGTTCTCACATCAGCCATCTGATCTCGCACAAGCTACCTGCCACTCTCGGCCCTCCCCTCCGTAAAACAGGGAAAAATCATCATGATTGTCATTCCTCCCTCCCTCCCTCGTTACGTGCGAAGCGACGAGACACTTGCTTGGCGGGGCTTGGTGATCAGAGAGAGCTCACACTCCACACATTTCTACACCAAGGATCCTGCAACCTGTCCGCTTTGCCTCATTCGCCTGCGGAGCAAAATGGAATTGGAATTTTGAGCTGGGGCAGAATGAGACGGAATTTGCAGGGAGGGAGAGACTAGCCTGGCTCAGGCAGAGCAGGAAACCTGAGGGACCTCCCGGTTGCCTGGAGGGAGGGAGGACTGACCTCTCCGAGGCAGAAGAGACAGGCCTGCTGCTTGCTCCTTTGGGGCAACGGAAGGTGGTCTCACTGCTCTGCTCTGCAGGGCAAGGCTGAGCCAGTCAATGCCCAGTATCGTCAGGGGCTTCTCTCGATGATAATCCAAAGTACAAGTTGAGCGTGTTGGTGAAGAGCAAGGACTCAAGAGCCAGGAACCAGATTAGAAGAATCTTGGCACCACGTGGCCATCTCCTTCTTCCTTCCCTAATGCTGCAGATGAACCCTCGTGCACCGTTCCCGGGAACGCGAGAGGTCCAGCTGCAGTGGGTAAGGTGTGGTTCTTCAAACAATTAAGAACGGAACTACCGCATGATCCAGCATTTCCACTTGGGTATGCATATCCAAACGAAAGTAGAATGGTGGTTGCCACAGGTTAGAGGGAGCGGGGGTAGGCGTTGTTTAATGGGTTTCATTAATGAGTTTCATTTTGTAAGATGAAAAGGTGTTGTTTAATGGGTTTCATTAATGAGTTTCATTTTGCAAGATGAAAAGAGTCCTGGAGATTGGTTGCCCAACGTACATTTAAAAAAATGGCTTAAGGTGGTAAATTTTAAGTGTATTTTACCACCATTTTTTTTTTTTTTTAAATGCTGCTGATAGGGCCCCTGGGTGGCTCAGTCGGTTAAGCCTCTGCCTTCGGCTCAGGTCATGATCTCAGGGTCCTGGGATGGAGCCTCGCATCGGGCTCCCTGCTCAGCCTCAGTGGGGAGTCTGCTTCTCCCTCTCCCTCTGCCCCTCCACCGGCTTGTGCTCTCTCTCTCAAACAAATAAATAAAATCTAAAAATAAACAAATGAAATAAAATGTTGCCAATGGTAATAATGCAGGCAGCCTCACCGCATTTCTGGGTCTACCAAACGAATGCCCAAATGTGAGGCTAAAATCACAAACCCCTATAAGGTTTAATCTTTAATACTGTTGGGACACAAGTCAAAGAAAGCGAGTCTTAGAGCCTCCGGACACCTATCCAGTCTCCCCCACCCCCATCCCTTACACACACAGCCCCCAGCTCCTTCTTCCATATGGAAAACGGGTTCTTCCACCCTCCACCCGGAGCCTGGCCAAGCAACCCCACAGCGGGGTTGCAGGTCTCTTTAGGAGTATCTGCACTGTGCACCCGGTCCCCTACAGAAGAGGGGTCACCCAAAGCTTACCCGGGTGTTGGGAGCAGACCCTGGAGCGCGGGGTCGGTCAGCAGAAGGGAGTTCAGCCGAGCTGGGCTGGAGCTGATCTAGCCCTAACAGCGAAGCAGGGAGCCCACAGGCACAAAAGACAACTCTTATTGCTGGGTAGGTGGGGTGGGGACGGGTGGGGCAGGGCTCTTCTGCAACAATGCAGTCCGACAGGGATGCTCCCGTGGTTCCACAGAGTTTTAAAGCCTTTTTTTTTTCAACTGTGGTCAAATACACGTAACGTAAAATTTGCCATCTGAACTATTTTTAAATGTACGGTGCGGGGCGCCTGGGTGGCTCAGTCGTTAAGCGTCTGCCTTTGGCTCAGGTCATGGTCCCAGGGTCCTGGGATCGAGCCCCGCATTGGGCTCCCCGCTCCGCGGGAAGCTGCTTCTCCCTCCCCCACTCCCCCTGCTTGTGTTCCCTCTCTCGCTGTCTCTCTCTCTGTCAAATAAATAAATAAAATCTTTTTTAAAAAAAAATGTACGGTTCAGTCGTGTTAAGTACATTCATATTCTGTACAACCATCACCACCATCTGTCTCCAGAACTCTTGCAAAACTGAAACTCTGTCCCCATTAAGCAATAATTCACACGCCCCCCTCCCCCAGCCCCTGGGGGTCACCGTTCAGCTTATTCAAGTTTCTGTCTCTATGAGGTTGACCTCTAGGTATTGCATAGAAGTGGAATCATACAATAATTGTCCTTTGTGTCTGGCTTATTTCACTTAGTAGAACATCCTCAAGGCTCACGCATGTTTTACCGTGTGTCAGAATTTCCTTCCTTTTCAATGCTGTGTGATATTCCTTTGTATGTGCATGCCACATTTTGCTTATCCATTCATTGGTCAATGGACACTCGAGGAACTTCCATGTTTTAGGTATTGACAAGAATACTACTATGACCACAAGTGTACAAATATCTTTTCCAGGGCGCCTGGGTGGCTCAGTTGGTTAAGCGACTGCCTTCGGCTCAGGTCATGATCCTGGAGTCCCAGGATCGAGTCCCGCATCGGGCTCCCTGTTCGGCAGGGAGTCTGCTTCTCCCTCTGACCCTCCTCCCTCTCATGCTCTCTGTCTCTCATTCTCTCTCTCTCAAATAAATAAATAAAATCTTTAAAAAAAGAAAAACAAACAAATATCTTTTCCAGACCCTGCTCTCCATTCTTTAGGATATGTAACCAGAAGTGGAATTTCTGGGTCATAGTGTTGAGAAGCAAGAATTCCTGTCCCTTTCAAGAGTCCTTCCAGCTGGACTAAGAATCAAATTGACATGAGACAGATTAACAGGACAACATCAGATTTAATAGCATATGTCTTGGGCATCCACACACACATGGAAATTCCAAAGACAGGCAAGATGAGGTGCTATATCATTCTGAATGAAGGAGGAGGGGGTAGGAGTCTGGGATTTCAGAGGGAAGGGATATAGTTCACAGGGCAATAAGAAGAGCAGATGTTTTGGGATGCCTGGGTGGCTCAATCGGTTAAGCATCTGATTCTTGATATCGGTTCAGGTCATGATCTCAGGGTCATGAGATCAAGCCCTCCATCGGGCTCTGCACTGAGTGGGGAGTCTGCTTAAGATTCTCTCTTTGCCCCTACCCCTGCTCGGGTGTGCTTTTTCTCTCCGCATCCCCCCTCTCAAAAAAAGAACTGCAGAAGAGCAGATGTTTGGTAACTAGATGTCTGCCTTGCCATCCTGATGGGTCACTCAGATAAAATTTATCTTTTTTTTTTTTTTAAGATTTTATTTATTTACCTGACAGAGAGAGACACAGCGAGAGAGGGAACACAAGCAGGAGGAGTGGGAGAGGGAGAAGCAGGCTTCCTGTGGAGCAGGGAACCCGATGTGGGGCTCGATCCCAGGACCCTGGGATCATGACCTGACTGAAGGCAGACGCTTAACGACTGAGCCACCCAGGCGCCCCAGATAAAATTTATCTTTACTAATAACCTTTATTCTGGAAAGACCCTCCAATTTAGATTATTCTATGTAGTTGTAGGGGGGCTGTCCTGGACCCCTTCAATATATTTCTAAGATGTTTAAATGCTTGAATCCATTTGATCATCAAGGCCCCCGAGAAGTAGGGGCCGTATAACACGGACCCGGTTGTGAACCGGGTTGTGAACCTCCCAGTCTTCTTTGGCTCCTTGACTGTCCACCATCTGCCCATGCCTGGGTACTTGAGTGCAGGGGACCCCCAAGCCGAGCTGGGCCCCAACCAGAAGAAGGGGAGGTCTGATGTCTGTTAATTCACACAGCCAAACCATGTAACAAGCATCGTGCATGCACCCAGCCTCACACATGGGGACAGGAAAAGACAGATGAGTGTGACTTGATCCTGTTCTTCAAGGAGCTCGGTTCGCTGGGAAAGCATAGCGTGCAGAGCATGCACGCCGAGAAAGGAGAGACCTGGGTGCAGGAACGGGCACACAGCAGAGGCCGCTGGTGAAGGACTGACCAGATTACGACATGCCCAACATGTTGAAAAATCAAATCCCCAACATGTTGAAACACAGGGTATGAGCCACCAAAAGGGGATTTAAATGCAGTTAACTCTTTCACTGACTTTCAAAAAGCCAGCCACACAAGATGGAGTGAAGTGGCTTACGCTATTGTGGGGAGTTGTGCTTGGCTGTGTGGAAACCAACTCAGAACCCCAGGGTCGAAGATTATTTTAAAGGGAAGCCATCTGAGACTCAATAGATGGCAGAAAGAAGCCTTCTTGGCACTTCCCTTAACTGACTCAAAGCAGAATATTTTACAATATAAGGCAGGGAAGAGCTGCTCCCAAAGAAGGAAAATAAACTTTGACTATAATTCCCTGAAAATCAAAAGACCAAAGCTGCATAGACAAACACGATCACAAAGTTTCTGATCTCCTGTTTGTTCTCTTAAAAACCTATTTGCCTGTTTTGAAGAAACCTATTTGTTCTTCCCATAAAAGCCTTTTCTCCCTATTCCCTTCCCTTACTAAGTTAGGTGTTTTTTTTTAAGATTTTATTTATTTGTCAGAGAGAGAGCGCACAAGCAGGGGGAGCGGCAGGAAGAGAGAGAAGCAGGCTCCCCACTGAGCAAGGAGCCCGATGCGGGGCTCGATCCCAGGACCCTGGGATCATGACCTGAGCTGAAGGCAGATGCTTAACCAACTAAGCCACCCAGGCATCCCCTAAATTAGGTGTATAAGCCTCTAACTTACCATTTAGCAAGGTGACTACTTTTGTTAGCTCCAATCTAATCTTTTTTTCTCCTGTTAATCTGTCTTTTGTCTATTTTGCCGGACCCTACTCATAGACCCTAAAAGGATAGAGGAAAAGCTCTTCCACTTGACAGCAGCAAGGTTTACAGCATTTCAACAATGTAACTCATCAATAAACATATATTCAGTCAAGATTTGATATGCAAGTATCCAGAAAATCTCTTCTGGATGCGGATAGTTCTCAAACTACAGAAACACAATCATGAGATCCTCTTTCATTGGATAAGGAAAATAAAGTCACTTGACTAAGTGTCAAAGCAGTGTATAGTCATCTGCGAAAGAGAAAAAAAAAATCATACTTGATTAATATCACCTAGAAGGAAAATACTGATTTTAGCTAGGAAAAGGAACTCTTCTGCACATGGTACCACTGGGTAAAATTATCATCCTAGTACAAGATCCAAAGATGCTTCCAACCACCCACAACTGCTGAGCAATGAGGATCCGTTTGGATAGAGATCAGGGGAGTGGTTATAATAGGTCTTTGATGTGCGCTATGACATGGAGTTTATACCACAAGATCACGGGCAAATCTTTCACGTATATACAAAAAGAAAGGTTTATGATACTCAGGACACCTGTGTAAGTGGTACTGAGAGAGATATTTTTAGATTAAGGTAGGCTTTTCCAGGTTGGGTTCCATGGGAGTGGCTCTGAATGGTTTTAGTCAAATTACACACACCTGGGGCGCCTGGGTGGCTCAGTCGGTTGAGCGACTGCCTTCGGCTCAGGTCATGATCCTGGAGTCCCGGGATAGAGTCCCGCATCGGGCTCCCTGCTCGGCAGGGAGTCTGCTTCTCCCTCTGACCCTCCCCCCTCTCATGCTCACTCTCTATCTCATTCTCTCTCAAATAAATAAATAAAATCTTTATTAAAAAAAAAATAAAGATGGGGCGCCTGGGTGGCTCAGTTGGTTAGGGGACTGCCTTCGGCTCAGGTCATGATCCTGGAGTCCCGGGATCGAGTCCCACATCGGGCTCCCTGCTCGGCAGGGAGTCTGCTTCTCCCTCTGACCCTCCCCCGTCTCATGCTCTCTATCTCATTCTCTCTTAAATAAATAAATAAAATCTTTAAAAAAAAAATTACACACACCTTCCTAATTCAGAAAAGCTTGGCACCCATTGTATACAATTCCCATTTAATTCCTGAAATCCTCTTAAATACCTACGGTGGCTGGTCTTGGGCAAGTGTTTTATATTGAGAAAGAACTTACATATTAACATTGTGTGAATTTAAGGTGTACAATTTCAGGCGTTGATCTGATCCATTTATATACTGCAATCTTGAATTCTTTATCAGGGGGATCACAGAATTCTGCGCCCTGGAGCTCAGGTACTAGAGAATTACCATTTTTTCTTTATGGTGGCATGTTTCCTTGATTTTTCATGTTCCTTGTAGCTTTGCGTTGGTGCTTTCACATCTGAATTCGCACACACCTCTTTCATCTGTTCGATGGCACTGGTACTGTCTGGGGTCTTCTGTCTCTGTATGGATGCACCTGCCCCACTCTTCTTGCTCTCTCCTGGGGCAGAATTCCTAAGCTTTGATGGGGTCCTTTCAACTCCGCAGGCGGGCTCCTGGAAGGCGTTCCCTCGTGTTCCGAAAGGCGGCGCCGTGGCTCCAGCTAAGGTCCCCCTCCGGGGCCGGCTCTCCGAGCGCGCTCCGGATCCGCGCGCGGAGCTGGGAGGTTTGGGGTTGGCGCCGGGGCCCAGGGGCTCCCTGAGAGCACTCCCTCCAATGCCCCTGAAATCTGGTCAGGGGGGTCCCACCGCGCGCCCGGTGCGGCCCCGGAGACCTCCCCTCCCCCGCGGCGTCCTGCGCTCCAGGCCCCGCCGCGCCCCTGCTGCGCGCCTCCCTCCAGGAAGGCTGCACTTGGGCAGATTCTCGCCGGTGGCGACACTCTGCCCAGGCCTGCACTCTCCCGGGCTCCCCAAGATCCGCTGGTTCCGCAGGTGCCCGTCTCCCGAGGCGCAGGTGTGCGAGGCTCCCCCGGCCTGCGCCCAGGGACAGCGTGGATCCTGCAGCACCCACAGAAGCGCCTCGGTTCCCGGGTGGGTGTCTAACTCGCGGTCCCAAGGGGATGAAAGGGAGGGACTGCTTTCGCTGCCCCGATGCCGTGGTGTCACCCACTCTTGCCTTCTTTTTCTCTGGCCACGGCTTTTGCTCATTCTTGTGCCGAATTGTCTTTTTTCGTATTGATTTGCAAATTTTTTTTTAACATTTTATTTATTTGACAGAGAGACACAGCGAGAGAGGGAACACAAGCAGGGGGGGTGGGAGAGGGAGAAGCAGGATTCCCACTGAGCAGGGAGCCCGATGCGGGGCTCGATCCCAGGACTCTGGGATCATGACCTGAGCCGAAGGCAGACGCTTAACCGACTGAGCCACCCAGGCACCCCTGCAAATTCTTTATATGCTGTTGCCTGTGTGTTTTCCCACACCGTGGATTGCCTTTCCCCTTTCTCAAGGGTGTTTTGTTTTTTGTTTTTAAGGACACAAATCCTTAATTTTAATATATTCTAATTTATGTATCTTCACTGTAAAACTTTATGTCCTTTTCAGTAAATCTTAGCTTACTCCTAGATCATCAAAATGTTCTTTATGTTGTCTTCTAAAAACATACTGTTCTGCCTTCTGACTTTAGGTTTGTAAATCATTCGTATTAGATTTTTGTGTAAGGGGAAAGATAGGGTCAAGATTCTTTTGTTATGCCCTAAAGTGTGGCAAGGGGTGATTTTATTGGTTCTGCTGATCTCATTTTTAAAGGATGTATGGAGAGTCAGCTTTAGGTGTCTACCATTATGCTATAGGGAATGTCTTAAATAGTCTTGATTAACACAAATCCTTAATTTTAACATAAGAAAGTGTTTCATTCTTTTTCCTTTATGGTTAATATTTTTGCCTTCTAAGAGACGATTCCCTAGTCCTGAAGTCAGGAAGCTCTCCTGTAAGCTTTCAGGTCCTGCCTTTCACATTTAAGTCCTACAACCAACTAGAATTAATTTTGTGGATAGGGTGAGGTAGAGGTCCAATACCTTTTTGGATATTCAGTTGTCCCAGCACCACTTACTAGAAAGACCGTCCTTCTCCATTCCAGCAGTGTTTTTTCAAACGGCTCACCATGACAAATTAGTGGATCATGAAATCAGTGTTAGTTATATTCAGACTTTTTGAAACACAAAGTATAGATTAGAAACATCAAAGCACAATTGTCAAAGTGTGTGGTTATGCATTGTTTGTGTACTGGGTCATCTTGGAAAATATATTTGTTACTAGGAGACCCAGGCAAAAGAATCGGAAAACCACTGATACACAGGCTCACCAGTTATGTGTTCTGTGCTCCTGTGGACTCTGTTCAACGAGGGTATTTTCAACTACCAAGATGCTTTCTTGAGTACACAGCCTGTTCCTACTAGGGGTCTATCAAATGCAGTCTTGACCCTATCCCAGGGATTTCCTCAGGGTCTCTCCAAGGCCCCAAAACCCTTTAAGATAATCCCTGAGGACCCCAGACTCCAGATCACATTCAGAGTTCTCTAAGCTGGATCTTGCTGACCACACCACAGAGCCCTTACTGAACACGCCCCAGAAGAGACTCTGGGACGGATTCATTTTTCTTTCTTTCCATCCTCCTGCAGAGCTCTTGATCGTTCCCCTTCCTTGCAGTCTCTTCACTTCTACTTCCTGTCTCCTTTACTCCTTCTGGAAATACCTAGCTAGGAGCAAGTGTGGAGGGGTCCTCTTCATTTCATCTGGGATGAAGAGATGTGCACCAAATGTTGGTGCCCGGCGGCAGCCGCCTCCTGAAGGATAAGGAGAACTCTCTGGGTGCAGCCCACCCTCTGCACATTCTCCAGTCCTGATCTAAGAGGATACGGACTCCATCCGGATAGAAGAGGGACATAAAAGCTGTTGCGGGAAGAACAGCAGTAAATACTTGGATGGTGAGACAAGACCAAGGCAAATATTTCACCCACATAGTCTACACCTCCTGCCCCAGAAATATCCCCCCGCCACACATTGTCACACCTGCACACAAGCCTTCTCTACCTTCACTTCTGTGGACACTGCTGTCTGTTTTGTGGCCACGGGATCCCTGCAGGCCAGCCTGGGAACCACCAGACCTCACATTTGGTTCCCGGCTCCACAGTGTGTAACCCCCTAGCCCCGGCTTTTTTTATTTTTATTATTATTATTTTTTTTTTAAGATTTTATTTATTTGACAGAGAGAGATACAGCGAGAGAGGGAACACAAGCAGCGGGAGTGGGAGGGAGAAGCAGGCTTCCCGCGGAGCAGGGAGCCCGATGCGGGGCTCGATCCCAGGACCCTGGGATCATGACCTGAGCTGAAGGCAGACGCTTAACGACTGAGCCACCCAGGCGCCCCTTTATTTTTATTTTTTAATTATTATTATTTTCTTTTACCCCTGGCATTTTGAATTCCAAAGTTCTACTGTTGATTTGCGATCTCACCCGTGAACTGCATTATCTTCAATCAGAACAGGAATCACCACAGATAGGTTTTCTTGAACTGACTTGCAGAAGGATGCAGGGACAGACTTGGGGCTGCTGGGGGAACTTTGTCATTTCCATATAAACAGTTCTTGTCTTCACCATATATACGTCAATAGACTCCTGATGCACCAAATCTTTCCCTTAGAGGAATTATTTTTAAGTATAGTGTAAGAATTCACAGGCGGTATGAACAACTGGGGAGAAAGAAGAGAGTTGCAAAAGCAATTGCACTAACCCATTTCTTTACATTTTTCTGTCCCTGAGTCTTTTGTACTCTGATTTTATCCATAACTGATTTTTTTGTTGTTGTTGTTTTTTTAGGGAGATGGAGATCTTTCACCTCTGTTTCTTTTTTTTAAGACTTTATTTATTTGACAGAGAGACACAGCTAGAGAGGGAACACAAGCAAGGGGAGTGGGAGAGGGGGAAGCAGGCTTCCCGCAGAGCAGGGAGCCTGATGCGGGACTCGATCCAGGGACTCGATCCAGGGACTCGATCCAGGGACTCCAGGATCATGACCTGAGCCGAAGGCAGATGCTTAACGACTGAGCCACCCAGGCGCCCCTCACTTCTGTTTCTTGCGTCTCTTCCTCATCCTGTTTATCAGAATGATACTGCCTTAATCTGGATTCCCCAAATCAGAGCCTGATACAGGGACTTGAGTTCAAGATGTTTATTTGGAAAATGATCCCCTAAAACAGGAAGGAGGTAGCAAGGAGAGTAGACAGGGACAGGAAGGGAGCCAATGTAAGGATAAGTGATTGGAATCCATGCTGTGAGCGATGGTGGGGCGGTTCATGCCTTTGAATCCTACTGTAGAGCATATATGATGCCTCATATAATCCCCTGCGGGAAAGATGGGAGTTTGGGGCATTTATGTGCCAAGTTTAGCCCCTCCCCCACTGGCTAGGAGTTTTCCTCAGAGGCACTGACTTCCTGCAGTTCTGGGCTAATATTTTCTATGGGGTAAAGAGCACCAGAAAAGACTCCAGGGACGAATACAGAAGGATGAATGGCCCATGCTTGAGGTAAGATCGTGGCAGAAAGGGGAGTCCGTGTTTGCGTGAGAATGTACATCGAAGCCCAGACTGGTGTTCCAGGTGCACCAAGGGGTACCGTATGCATCTGCAAGTGCACAAGCCTTGCACTTCTCAAGTACACTCACTTCTACCTTCAGTCCACCCAGCTGTTGAATGCTTAAGGCTCCAGCCAGTCTACACGGAGTTCTTCAGTACGGTTAGTGGAACAAGCCACAGTGCCCACTGTACCTTGGACCCAAGACTACTACTGTTACTCATCTCTCCCTTTCTGCCACACCTTCTAGATTCTTGTGGTGGGTCAGCACTGTATTTTTGCCTAGGTCGTTTGGTGGGGTGATTTGGGCTTCCTCTTTTTAAATTTAATTTTATTTAATTATTTAATTTTATTTAAATTCAATTAACATATAGTGTATTATTAGTTTCAAAGGTAGAGTTTAGTGATTCATCAGGTGCGTGTAACACCCAGTGCTGATTATATCATGTGTCCTCCTTAATGCCCATTACGCAGTTACCCCATCCCCCCAACCCCGCCCCTCCTGGAACCCTCAGTTTGTTTCCTGTAGTTAAGTGTCTCTTATGCTTTGTCTCCCTCTCTGATTTTGTCTGGTTTTATTTTTCCCTCCCTTCTCCTGTGTTCATCTGTCTTGTTTCTTAAATTCCACATGTGAGTGAGATCATATGATAATTGCCTTTCTCTGATTAACTTACTTCGCTTAGCATAATGCCCTCTAGTTCCATCGACGTTGTTGCAAATGGCAAGATTTCCATTTTTTGATGGCTGAGTACTATTCCATTGTGCATATACATCTTTATCCATTCATCTGTCAATGGACTATCTGGACCCTTCCCATAGTTTGGCTATGGGCCTTCCTTTCCGAAAGGGCTGAATCGTGGGGTGCTAGGAAGGAAAGAGTTAGCAGCTGGTCTGTAATCCACTCTTCCTATCCTGGCTTGTAAACACGCTAATCAGACTTTCTTGTGGTATCAGAGGAAACCCAACTAGACTCCTTATCTATGAAATGCTTTTCACAGGACATACCTGGGCTTTCTAGATGGCTTATAGTTAACACAGCCGGGATGTATGCATTTACGGGGCAGCAAGCCTTGGAAAATGTGACTCCTATTTAATTATCAGAGAATGGGAGGGGCGGGAGAGAAAGTCATTGATCAAAGGAACTCCTTTGTGTAACTGAAGCCCCAATATACATCACTTAAATGAGGACCTCATATCTGGAAGCAGGAGTCGTTCTAATATGACGAGGAAGGTTGGAGCAGCCAAGTTGGTTGCCTCTGACGTTCTCCGTGCTTTGCCTGTGTCTTGCAATTATCTGTATCCTTGGAATTTTAAAGTTTGATGCCAGGTATCAAAACTCTCTGATTCACCTGAGTCTTATTTCACCATCCCTTGGGGTGATCTCAGTAACTTTGCTTTTATTGGGTCGCAGACGTGCAGTTTCCTTGTCCCCATGACTGCAGGGCACAGGGCATCCTCTGGGTCCCAGACAGAGGCGTTGCTGACCCCATTATGTAGCAGTAACCCTAGTCCCCGGTAGTCGTCATGGTTCTCACTATCCATGCCAGTCAAGGAATTCATTTCTCTGCCCACTGGTTAATCAGCACGGAAAGCCAAAGTAACCAGGCAGGAACACTTCCTGGTTCCCAGCAGAAGGGTCGCCCTTCTGAAAATGAAGACACCTCACCCGACAGATCCTGAGGTTGGAGGACAGGAAGCACAAATTCTTCAAGTGAGTCCTTAGAAATGAGAGTGATGAAAGCCAATTCTCTTTTCACCCCTTGAGAACTAGAGTTGTGTATTCCAGCTGTGAGGAACACAGCACCTTACACTGAGCCTTGTCAGTTCAACGCACAGAGCACCCCCCTCCCCGCACGAGGTGTCATCCCCGAGCCGAGCCTTTCACAGGCCACTCCGCCATGGCAGCTGGTTCTGTAGAACGCAATCCATGACATGAACGGTGGATTCAGTCCCGCATGTACCGACGCATCCTCTGCAGCCCAAAATGAACCCCTCGGCGCGAGCTGGTGTTTTGTCAGATCCCACATCAGGGCTCAAGACGCAAGCAGTGGCCTGAGGAAGGAGACGACCACACACCTGCTAGATAGAGCATCATCTCTACCCGGCTGTTGAGAGCCTTCTGTGCGGTGCATACCCCCTGGGGGGCATGAACGGGAGACACAAAGTTCTACACGCTCTGTGTGCTTTTTCACAGGTCACTGACCTGCCTTGTCCACAGACCGCCGTGACTCCCATCTTTCAGACGTCTTCCTTTCCCCGACCAATAAGCCGGGCAATTTTCCACGTCCCAGAAGTCCACGTATAACCTGATTTCAGGCCAGGTCTCCCTCCATAGAGAGTGGGAAGCCATGGGTACTGCTCACAGCTCTGGCCGCTGGGAGAATTCCCTATGGAGTCCCCTCTGTGAGCCAGGCTGCAGTTCTCCCCTCCCTCAGCTGCTCTCAGGAAACCCCGTGAGGCCACAGTGTGCGCTGAGGAAGAGGCACCGATATAACGGCCTTAGAAACCCCGGGATCCGTTGCCAATTTTTCATGTGACTAACTGGTGCCCTCGGGACCTTCTCTGCTCAGTTCCTCGGCGCACCTCTTCCACGGAGCAAGCAACAGCGGCCGCACCCAGCCGGTTCCGACCCGGTCGTCGGGGGGTCTAACCGCACCCAGATCACGATGGGCATTTCTGGCCTCGTTCAGAGGCGTAGGATCGATCAGGACTCAACATTCCAGGAGCGGCATCTCCGACAGTGAGGAGTTCCAGCCTTGCTCCAGAATCTAGAATCCCCGGGTAAGGGCTCTGCAACCGATGCTTGCCAGAGACGCCCGCCCGGGAGTGTCCTCACGACCACAGACACCACCGGACATGGCCGGAGATGCCAGAGCACAGAAGCAGCAAGGACTTCATGCCACCAGCCTGGACACAGTGCAGGGTCTGCCCCAAACCAGCAGGCTTCGCGTCACCTAGAAATGAACTGGGGGAGACTTTCCGAATGGAACCATCTTAAGGGGTCTTTTGGTACCAATTATTTGGGGAAGATTAGGACCCAGTATATGCATCAGGATATATCCTTCTTAACCTTCAATTCTCTCCCGTGAGGGGCGTCCTTGATAAGCACAGAATTTTGCCCTGACCCCACACTCCTTCCCGGGCATACTCCATCTCTTCATCCCGCTCTGTTCTCTCCGGCACTCATCGCTTTCTAAAACTATGAATTTCCAAACGTTTATTATTAACTTATCAGCAGAGTGCTCCTCCAGGAAGTAAAAAGCCACCATGAGGACAAGGACTCTGATCCTTCCTGTTTCCCCAGATACTTGCATCCGGAGCTCATTAATTACTGAAGAGCACATGGACGAGTTAACTGCCTGCCTGAATCAGCTCAGAACATTCCGGTCCTTTCGTTGCATTCTCCCTTAAAATAGGACGCAATCTCCTTAAACCATAAACTGACATGGGTTTGTCTGTGTGTTCTGATCTCTGGTGTCTACAACAGTGACAGGTATTGTCAGCCAGTTAATATCTGCTGAATTCAGTGGGAAACAAAAGAGACCCTGATTTCATAGATATTATGTTCCAGTAACAAGACAGGCAATGAAGAGATATAAAATTTAATGCCAAGAAATGATAAATGTGCTAAAGAAAAATAAGGCAAGGCAGAGGGATGAAGACTGATGGATGCTGTTAAGATAGGATGCTTCCCTGAGCATTTACTTGGTTCGGTTTGGAGATGGAGGGGGATCTGTTGTCATTTTTAGTTTGAGGAGGTGATAGAGATTTGGATGAAGTTGAGGGAAGCCATGTGACTGTCCGGTAGAACATTCTAGTCTTCAGTCTATAGAAAGAGGTAATCAAGATGAGGCTAGAGAACCTCACTAAGGAAGTCCAGTGGATGGTAGAATCTAAGGCAGAGTTTCTCAACCTTGTTACTACTGACATTTGGGGACATGATTCTTCCCTGTGGGGGGCTGTACTGTGCATTGTGGGATGTTTAGCATCATCCTTGGCTTCTAACCCACTAGACGGCAGTCGAATCCTCCCCTCCCTGGGTGTCACAACCAAACACGTCTCCAGACATCACGAAGGTCTACCCAAGGACAAGATTTACCCTAGTCAAGAGCCATCGGTCTAGGCAGCAGATCTAAGAGCATGTTTCAAATTCGTGGGCTCTGTTTAAGGATGAAGGATGAACAATACTCAGATTTCAGCACTGAAGAGCAGTGAGTACATATCCCACCCACCAACGGGATGTGGACGGATAAATACCCTCCACTCACTTTAGAGGGTAAACCAGATCTTGGGGAACTTTAGAGGCAGAGTGTGAAAGATGAGTCAGAGAAGAGGGTTGAAAATGCCAGTGGGGGTAACTGAAGTTCAGGCGTGGGGAAATGGTTTACCGGGAAAGGTGGTCAGGGGACTGCCTCAGATTATAAAAGCTCTGAGAGCCATGATAAGATTAGAGACAAGCCAGGCACTGATAAGAGCTTAATCCCATTGATTTGGGGAAGTAGCGGCCAGCCTCCTTTCCTGGACTGGTCCTCCAGGTAGGCAATGAGTGTTAGCTAGGGGGACAGTCCGTTATGTGCCTCCCTTCCGCTCAGGTCATGATCCCAGGGTCCTGGGATCGAGTCCCGCATCGGGCTCCTTGCTCAGCAGGGAGCCTGCTTCTCCCTCTGCCTCTCCCCCTGCTTGTGTGCTCTCTCTCTCACAAATAAAATCTTCAAATAAATTAATTTAATTAAATAATTTTTTTAAATTAAAAAACAAAGGGACGCCTGGGTGGCTCAGTCGGTTAAGCGTCTGTCTTCGGCTCAGGTCATGATCCCAGGGTCCTGGGATCAAGTCCCGCATCGGGCTCCCTGCTCCGCGGGGAGCCTGCTTCTCCCTCTGCCTCTGTCTCTCTCTCTGTCTCTCATGAATAAATAAAATCTTTAGAAAAAAAAATAAAAAAAATTAAAAAACAAAAATGAGTGTTAGCTAGAGAGTGATGCAGTCACAGGGCGTCCCAAGTACTCTGTGGCACACCTGGATTCCCCAGGCTCCGAGGTGAATTCCTGGAAACACCCGCTTAATCCTTCTAAAGATTAAGCAATTTCCAGTCCTACCTGGGCTCTAGAAGCGCTTGAGGATTGCATGCAAATCTTTACGCTCAGGCTCCACCTGCAGAGATTTGGGTTTACTGACCCTGGGGTGGACAATATATAGCCACGGGTGAAAACGCCACTAACTCAATTTCATTAATGTCTTCCCGTCTCCCCCTGAAGCTGCAGGCTTATCCTTGAGGGGTGCTTTTTCAGACTCAGGTGGAATTTCTGAAACCATTTAATTTAAAAAATTTAGGCCCTTTGCTCCTCCCATTCGGCAGGCCACCGAGTCTTCTTGTGAGGTGCCGGTGACCATCTCTGAGATGCGTGACTTTCGCACAATGGTGAAGGTCACAGTGAACGGATTTGGCCATATTGGGCGTCTGGCCACCAGCTCCGCTTTTAACTCTGGGAGGTGGACACCGTCGCCATCGATGACCCTTCATTGACCTCAACCACATGGGCTACATGTTGCAATATGATTCCACCCATGGCCTGCTCAATGGCACAATCAAGGCTTGTCATCAATGAAAAGCCCACCTCCATCTTCCAGGATCGAGAGCATCACACGGGGTGAATCTGGTGCCAAACAAATTGTGGAGTCGGCCAGAGTCCTCACTGCCCTGGAGAAGGCTGGGGCTCACTTGAAGTGTGGAGCCAAGACGGTCATCCTCTCTGCCCCATCTGCTGATGCCCCATGTTTGTGATGGTCATGAACCATGAGAAGTAGGACAGCCCCCTGAAGACCGTCAGCAATGCCTCCTGCACCACCAACGATTTGGCCCCCCCAGGCCAAGGTCACCCACGACGACTCTGGCATCACGGAGGAACTCATGACCACAGTCTGTGCCAATCCTGCCACCCAGAAGACCACGGAGGGCCCCTCTGGGAAGCTGTGGTGCACGATGAGCAAAGGGCTTCCCAGAATATCCTCCCTGCTTCTGTCAGCACTGCCAAGACTGTTGGCAAGGTCACCCCTGAGCTGAACGCGAAGCTCGTTCACGGCCGGCCGTCGTGGGTCCTGGATCTGACCTGCCGTCTGAAGAAAGCTGTTCAACGTGAAGACATCCAGAAGGTGGTGGAGTCAGGACCGGCGAGCCCCCTCAGGGGCATCCTGGGTTACATGGAGGACCAGCTTGTCTCCTGCGTCTTTAAAAGGGACACCCACTCTTCCACCTCTGCTGTGGGGTCTGGCACCTGTTAAGCTCATGCATTTCCTGGTACGACAACGAATTTGAGTACAGTGTGGCCCCCAAGGCGTAAGAGCCCCAGACCACGGGCCCTAGCAAGAGCTCAAAAGGAAGACAGGGGCCCTCGGCTGCTGGAAAGTCCTTGCCCCAGTTCGATCCCCCAACACACAGAGAATCTCGATCCTTCACAGTTTCCATCCCAGACACCCTGGAGCCGGGGAGGGGTTTAGGGTTTGCCACCTTGTCACTGCTATCAATAAAGTACACGGTTCCCAGCCCACGTAAATAAATCACATATGAAACTAAAATACAAGTGAAATTCTTTAAAATATAATAAATATTAAATTCAAGATAAAAGAAAATTTAAAAGACAATAAATATAAAATATGAAGTGAAATAAATAAGTGCAGGGAAACCTCTGAAAAGAGGAGTGAGCTACTTCAAGAAAGGCTTGGAATATAAAGATTATCTTCCTTCTGTCTTTTTTTTTTATAGTTTATTTATAGTTTTTATAGTTTTATATATAGTTATTTTTTATAGTTTATTTTTTCTTAGTAATAGTTTTATTTATTTAAGTAATCTCTACACCTGACATGGGGCTCAAACTCATGACCCCGAAATCGAGCTGCACACTCCTCCAACTGAGCCAGCCAGGCACCCCTATGTGACTTTCTTAGCAGCTTTTTTTAATTGAGGTGAACTGCACTTAAGTAAAATTAAACATTTTATTTTAAAGATTTTATTCATTTATTTGAAAGAGAGCATGAGGTGGAGTGGGGAGGGCAGAGGAAGAGGGACACGCAGACTCCCCTCTGAGCAGGGAGCCCCGACTGGGGACTCGATCCCAGGACCCGGGGATCATGACCTGAGCCGAAGGCAGACATTTAATTGAGCCACCAAGTTAACCATTTTAAAGTCCACAATTAGCAGCATTTAGTGCAACCACCTGTACCTAGTTTCAAAATGCTTTCACGACCCCAAAATAATCCCTGTGCTCATTAAGCAGTTCCTGCCCATTCCCTCTGGTCCCAGCCCATCCATCAACAGATGAATAAAGAAACAAATTTGGGGGGCGCCTGGGTGGCTCAGTCGGTTGAGCGTCTGCCTTCGGCTCAGGTCATGATCCCAGGGTCCTGGGATCGAGCCCCGCATCGGGCTCCTGCTCGGCGGGAAGCCTGCTTCTCCCTCTCCCACTCCCCCTGCTTGTGTTCCCGCTCTCGCTGTCTCTCTCTCAGATAAATAAAATCTTTAAAAAATAAATAAAATAAAATTGGTTTAACACTACCAGAAGATGAAAAATTATGGCTTATAAACTATGGCTCGGTGTGTCTCATTCACCACTAAAGAGGTATTCACTGCCTCTCAGATACATTATTTGTTAATCCGGTTAACAGGAGATGAGGCTGATTGATGATAATGATGCTGATGTGATTATTTCTCATTGTCTGATCATCATGTCTCATTATGCGATTATCTTTTTTTTTTTTTTTGAGAGGATAGGTGAATTGGCTGGATGCTTTCTGGCCCAAAACACAAAACCCAAGACACAAGGGAGGCAGAAATCTAGTTATAAGTAGGCTTACTAGAAGCGCTATTTCTTTTTTTTATTTACTTTCTTATTAACATATATTATTTGTATCAGGGGACAGGTCTGTGATTCATCAGTCTTACACAGTTCACAGCGAGAAGCACTATTTCTTTTCTTTTCTTTTTTTTTAAGATATTTATTTATTGAGAGAGAGAGAATGACAGAGAGACAGCATGAGAGGGGGGAGGGTCAGAGGGAGAAGCAGGCTCCTCGCCGAGCAGGGAGCCCGATGCGGGACTCGATCCCGGGACTCCAGGATCATGACCTGAGCAGAAGGCAGACGCTTAACCGGCTGAGCCACCCAGGCGCCCAAGAAGCACTATTTCTAATGCATCGTTAGCCCCTTTATTTTAGCATGTTTCTTTCTATGCAATTATCCGTGTTAAATCACTGTTCTTTGCTTACTTGTGGGTCCCCTCGGCTCCCCCAACTCGATTTAGGAGCAATAGCACCTCACTGGCTAAAGCAGGGTAACCAGAGCAAGATGGCCTGGGAAAAATACCACCTCTGCCACTTACTGGTTATGGGACACTGGCCAAGTCAATTAAATTTCCTTTTTTATCGGTTTCCTCATCTGTAAAATGAGATTAAGTGGATTAAATAAATTCGAACATGTAGGTGCTTAGAACAATGGCAGACATATCCTAACCATTCCGCATGCTACCAGAGTGACTCTGTTACTGACAGCCACCTAACCAGTCCCCATCACCAAGCACCAGCACCTGGGACCTAACCAGTCCCCATCACCGGGCACCATCACCTGGGA